>NC_136803.1:515450-635950 GCF_951216825.1 Electrona antarctica | reverse complement strand
TTGATGAGGTCTTATCAACATGGAATGTCAGAACAGGTCAGCGGTGGCATTGTCTTGAGTGTACACGGTTAACACGGAAAACAATACCCGTAAGTGTCCGTCTCACAGATGAGGCATAGCTTGTTCACAGGTCTTTCCAGTGCGTTTGTCTTCATCTTGTCCTGCACACATCTGACAATTCCCTTTGCATCAGGTATCATCTGCTTGACTCTTCCCGACACCCACAAGCTCTGTGGCACTGAATCGTCCATAATCATAACGTATGCTGTTGCCAGGTTCTTCCTAATCTGAGTCCACTTTTGTGGCACTTGAAGCAGAGAGAGGTACTCACCCATCTCTTCCAAAACAAGTCAACAAGATACTGCACTTTTTCACCCTTCAGCATGTATAGGCGTCTTCTTTTGTGAACAGCTCAAGTGTCATGACTGAGGTGCTGACATATTTCCATTACTGACCCATGGCAAAGGCCAGGTCTGGGTTGGTATGGGTGTTCCATCGTGCAGAGAAGAAGCTTGGGGGCACTTTTGGGTCAAGCAACAGTAGTGTGTTGGTGCTAGAGGCCCATTGGCTCTGTGTCTCTCCATTTGATGATGTTTGGCTGTAAACCCAAACAAGATCAGCTTCCACCAACTTCTTCTAATATCACCACCTCCTAACACGTCCTAACACCACCTCCTTTCATGTTGGTGAAAGCTGATCTGCAGAAGACATATGATGATGTGAATTCACTCACTCCCACTGGTACCAGCGCCTGCCTTCTATGCAGGGGACTTCAATTCCCAATACAAGGATTGGGGTTACAGCCAAACATCCTCAAATGTAGGGACACAGAGCCAATGGGCCTCTAACGCCAACACATTGTTTGACCCCAAAGAAGCTTCTTCTCTGCACAATGGAACACCCATACCAACCCAGACCTGGCCTTTGTCGTGTGTCAGCAATGGAAATCCGTCAGTACCTCAGTCATGCCACTTGAACTGTTCACAACAGACTTGTATACACACTGAAGGGTGAAATAGTGCAGTATCTTGTTGACTGTTTTGGAAGAGATGGGTGAGTACCTGTCTCTGCTTCAAGTGCCACAACAGTGGACTCAGATTAAGATGAACCTGGCAATAGGAGACCTTATGATTATGGACGATTCAGTGCCACAGAGCTTGTGGGTGTCGGGACGAGTCAAGCAGATGACACCTGATGCAAAGTGAAGAGTCATATGATACCTGATGAAAGGGGCTTGTCAGATGTACGTGCGTGCATATCACCCAGCTAAGCAGCAAAGTCAGTGTAGGTGAAGTCAGGGTTCATATCTACAGGTCACCATGACCACGGATCTGTAACATCTTTTCACTGAGAATAAATTTGTATAAATTCCACTAAACTTTATAATTCGGTGTGGTCTGAATTCCTGCGTCTTCCAAATTACTTTTTAAGGGTCTTTTATCCATTGCCTGGATTGTGTTCAGGGTTCAAGGGTTTTTCTAGGATTGGCAAAGGTTACTAAAGGATTTAACCCATTTTGGGTGGGAACCCCTTTTGGTGTTTTTAAAGCATTGTTATACTCTAGCTATTGAAAAATAGCAGATCTACAAGCTCATAGCGCGGCACTCGCTATGCTGATTCATTTTGTTCCATTCAAAGTTCTCTGAAAGGTTTATCCATTGTGCTATCTTAAACTGACCACTATATTTGAACAATGAATCCATGAATTGAACAAGGTGGACCCTCTTGTAAACAAGTGTAATGCTTAATTGGGTCGTCCACTCAGTCAAGACGAGACAAACAGTCTTTGTATTGAGTTTGTGCTTGAAATGTACTGTAATTCTGCAAACTGAATAAATATTTCAATCAATATTTCAATCAAATTCTATAACTATTACCCTAGAGTTGGGTTCTGCTTGACGTTTCTTCCTAAGGGAGGGAGTTTTTTTTGTTACCACTGTCGCAATATTGCTTGGTGGCTGTCCTTTGCTCTACATGTAAAGTGTCTTGAGACAACTTTTTGATAGTTATAAAATGGAATTTAATTTAATAAAATTTTATTGAATTGTGTAATTGTGCATGTGTTGTGACAGGTGGGTGAATATAATTGTGCAGTAAAATTGTACTTGGTAAAAAGATTTGTACTTAAAGTATTTTTACGTAAAGCTGTTTAATTGTTTTAAACCAATGCAAGGGAATGCTTGACGTGTCTCGGTATAGCGGATTAATTGTTCTGATGAACTAATGCAAAAATAAAAACTTTTTTTCTTTTTTTCCCCTTTTTTTTCTTTTACTCCTGTGTCTATTGTTTGTCTGTTTTTGTTAGACACATATATCCCCCACATTCAATCAACAACAAAGCAACTACGAAACAGGCTGTCTTAAAAAACAAACAAAGGGACACTACAATACAAGCACAAGTGTGTATATTCTAAATCGATGTGCCCAAATAAATACACATTTAAAGAAAAGTATACTGTATTTGAAGCCCCTAGTGCAGGGGTGCCCAAAAGGTAGATCGTGATCGACCAGTAGATCACAAAGGGTGTGCAGGTAGATCACATGACATGGCCCTAAAAATACATAATTTAAATATTTTTCTTTAAATGGCATCTGCCACTTCAATTAGTAGTCAGTAGCATTACGAAGTTACTGTATATACAAGAAAACCATTCCAATTCCATCACCCCCCCCCCCCCCCTCTTGTTTTCAGCAATGGAATAATACTTTTTTGATGGGTAGATCTTGTTGAGCGGGTCATTTTGAAAGTAGCTCAAGTCAAAAAAGCGTGGGCACCCCTGCCCTAGTGGTAAATGCTAGTGCAAGTGATACGTTTTTGGTTAAATATTTTATCGTAATTATTACAGTAAAGATATTGGTTCTGTTCTGAATTTGTCGCGTCATGTCTTTCAACAAAATAATAGAAAAAGCTCAATAGGGGCCTCGATAAGCCTGTTCGATAAGTTGCTCGTTATGAATAAAAATTAACGAGCTCCATCGCTAGTCCTCTCCCTCACCAGCACGCTGGCGGGAGCTTCTTCACACCCCGACCAATCTATAAATCTGTTGTGGTGCTGCTGGAACCTCCAGGGGCAGGTGTGGTGCTGCAGGAACCTCCAGGGGCAGGTGTGGTGCTGCAGGAACCTCCAGGGGCAGGTGTGGTGCTGCTGGTAGCCTAAAGAAAATACATTGGTTACAAAACAAAAAGCAATTCAGAACAAGCAGGTTAAACCAGTGCCCAGGTAGAAGATTAAACACTTAAGCCCTATATACTTTGAGCGGTCACGACCAGAAGTGAGGAGGCAGAGGCAGAAGATCCAAACCCCAAAGGTGGGCCCTTAAATATCAGTGTCCATAACATACATGGTAACAATAAAACCTGCATGCATATCGGTCACATGTTACCGTGCCCTACTTACAGACCGGCACAGTGGGGCCTTTAATACACCCCACCCTCAGGCGCTACCATCCACAGGGGTGCTCTAGCACATGGGTTCCCAAAGTGGGGTCCGGGGGGGACCCCCAGCGGTCCTTAAGGGAGTTCGAGGGGGTCCCCAGCTAAATGATAGTTGGGAACCAAATGGACCCTTATGGGAATGTAATTCTGAGAGTGTACAAATAGAACCAACGGGTCCACTTGGTTCCATTTGCACACTCGGAGTTAAATGAACACTCTTAGCGCCGGCCAGCGCCATTACCCGCGGCACCGCGGGTTATAATAATTACCCTTTGATAGCCAAACCCGCGGCGCCGTGTGTAATCAAAATCGACCGGCAGAAGCCAAACACATACCTCTACTGCACCCTATAGCATGCGGTCCGAGACCATGGACTATAGCCTGTCGCTTTTCCGTGATTTTCACCTTTTTTTTTTTAATCCTCCGAAATCGTGAAAAATTGGCACCCTATAGCATGCGGTCCGAGACCATGGACTATAGCCTGTCGCTTTTCCGTGATTTTCACCTTTTTTCAAATCTTCCGAAATCATGAAAAATGGCACCCTATAGCATGCGGTCCGAGACCATGGACTATAGCCTTTCGTTTTTCTGTGATTTTCACCTTTTTTTCAAATCCTCCGAAATCGTGAAAAATTGGCACCCTATAGCATGCGGTCCGAGACCATGGACTATAGCCTGTCGCTTTTCCGTGATTTTCACCTTTTTTTCAAATCCTCCGAAATCGTGAAAAATTGACACCCTATAGCATGCGGTCCGAGACCATGGACTATAACCTGTCGCTTTTCCGTGATTTTCACCTTTTTTTCAAATCCTCCGAAATCGTGAAAAATGGCACCCTATAGCATGCGGTCCGAGACCATGGACTATAGCCTTTCGTTTTTCTGAGATTTTCACCTTTTTTTCAAATCCTCCGAAATCATGAACAATTGCACCCTACAGCATGCGGTCCGAGACCATAGACTATAGCCTGACGCTTTTCCGTGATTTTCACCTTTTTTTCAAATCCTCTGAAATCGTGAAAAATGGCATCCTATAGCATGCCGTTGGCTGTTTTTGGTGTTATGTTTGATTAGTATTGATAATGTATGGAGCTAATGCTAGTGTATCCATATATATTTATCAGTAGGCTGCTTATTATGAGTTTCCTTGGACATGTTACAGTTTGGAAATTGTCCTCCACAGAAGATGTCCGTCGTGGGCCACCGTCCTGTGGGTGTGACGTAGGCCTGATCATCCGACTCTCCCCATTGGCCAGGTGGTCATGTGACTTTGCTGTCTTCCTGGAGTGTGGGCTTTATAACCACAGTTTGTGGCAACAGCTCTTTGAGTAGCAATGCTATGGCAGCTCTCCCTGCAGCTGATGCCATGTTCTGTTAAGCCACTTGTCATTAGTTTGTGTTTCTGTTCTGCTTTGTTCGTGCCTGTGAGAGAGAGGATGTCTGTTTGGTAGGTGTAAGTTGTAGTTTTTGTCCCTGTATGCTTGTTAGGGTTCAGATGCCCGAACTCTGGTCTTTTGTAAGTAACTATATTTACATATGCAAAGCCTTTGTAAATATTCTGATACTCAATATTCTGAGCCTTTGTAGATATACATTTCATTCATTCTGAGCCATTACATATATATCTATTTATTCTGTCATGAGCAAGTCTGTAAATAGCTATTTAAGCATGTGCAGTATTAAATACTTTTACATAAGTGACATCAGTTTCGTCCTTCCAACTATTATGGGCCGTGATTTTCACCTTTTTTTTCAAATCCTACAAAATTGTGAAAAAAGGCACCCTATAGCATGCAGTCCGAGACCATGGACTATATAACCTGTCGCTTTCTGTGATTTTCACCTTTTTTTTTTTCAAATCGTCCGAAATCGTGAAAAATGGCACCCTATAGCATGCGGTCCGAGACCATGGACTATAACCTGTCGCTTTCTGTGATTTTTCACCTTTTTTTTTTCAAATCGTCCGAAATCGTGAAAAATGGCACCCTATAGCATGTGGTCCGAGACCATGGACTATAGCCTGTCGCTTTTCCGTGATTTTCACCTTTCTTTCAAATCATCCGAAATCGTGAAAAAAGGCACACTATAGCATGTGGTCCGAGACCATGGACTATAGCCTGTCGCTTTTCCGTGATTTTCACCTTTCTTTCAAATCATCCGAAATCGTGAAAAATGGCACCCTATAGCATCCGGTCCGAGACCATGGACTATAGCCTTTCGTTTTTCCGTGATTTTCACCTTTTTTTTAAAAAATCCTCCGAAATCGTGAAAAATGGCACCCTATAGCATGCGTTCCGAGACCATGGACTATAGCCTGTCGCTTTTCTGTGATTTTCACCTTTTTTTTTAAATACTCTGAAATCGTGAAAAATTGGCATCCTATAGCATGTGTTCCGAGACCATGGATTATAGCCTTTCGTTTTTCTGTGATTTTCACCTTTTTTTCAAATCCCCCGAAATCGTGAAAAATGGCACCCTATATCATGCGTTCCGAGACCATGGACTATAATCCATGGTCTCTTTTCCGTGATTTTCACCTTTTTTCAAATCCTCCGAAATTGTGAAAAAAAGGCACACTATAGCATGCGGTCCAAGACCATGGACTATAGCCTTTCGTTTTTCTGTGATTTTCACCTTTTTTTGAAATCCTCCGAAATCGTGAAAAATGGCACCCTATAGCATGCGGTCCAAGACCATGGACTATAGCCTTTCGTTTTTCTGTGATTTTTTAAATCCTCCGAAATCGTGAAAAATGGCAACCTATAGCATGTGGTCCAAGACCATGGACTATAGCCTGTCGCTTTTCCGTGATTTTCACCTCTTTTCAAATCCTCTGAAATTGTGAAAAAAGGCACACTATAGCATGCGGTCCAAGACCATGGACTATAGCCTGTCGCTTTTCCGTGATTTTCACCTTTCTTTCAAATCTCTATATAATGAAACTACATACTAAATGGTGCATTTATATAGCGGCTTTATCCAAGGCGCTTTACAGATTGTGCATTACATTCACCCATTCACACACCGATTGCGGTGGAAGCCATGCAAGGTACCAACCAGCACATCGGGAGCAATTTGGGGTTCAGTGTCTTGCCCAAGGACACTTCGACATGTAGACAGGAGGAGCCGGGATTCGAGCGGCCGACCCATGGATCATTGGACGACCTGCTCTACCTCTTGAGCCACAGTCGCCCCTATAGTGATGTATTATTACTATACATATACTATAGATCTTGTCGATATAGACGTAAATTATTTAGTGATGTATTATTACTATAGCCATGTAATCTTTGTGTATGGAATAGATGTTTATATATGGCAGGATTAGCCTAAATTGCACTCATTTAGGGGAAATGAGTGCAAACAAGTCTATAAGTTGTTAGGCTATTGGTACCAGTTACTACACATGTTTAAGCAAACAAGCATCCTTCCATTAATCTATTTGATTCCCACAGAAGAGTAGTTAAGGCCTTGACACATTGTCAGGACCGGGATTCGAACCTAGGACCTTCTGCTTTCCAGGCAGCCTCTCTACCCATTCAGCTGCCTCCTCTCATCAACACAATGATTCTCAAACATCTTCATGTCAAGGACACCCAAATGAATAATAGGTATTTGGCCACAGACCCCCATCTATGATTCAGATAGAAGAGCCTTGTCTTGGTTTGAACCCACAACCTGAGGATCATGTACACAGTGTCTTAACAGAGGGAGCCACCAAGTTCTCTCTAATCATCCACACTTTTAGGGTGTTCTTTGGGTGTCACTCTTTAAAACATGTGTTGGGCAGAAAGACATGAGCTGGACTTGAACCCATGACCTGTGGCTCACATACACAGCAGTTTAACCCAGAGAGCCACCATGCTCCTCCTCTGCTTTGCATCTTTTTCCAGTGTTCTTCTCCAAAACATGCTCCAGAGTGAAAGAAGAATGAGCTCAGCTGGGTTTGAACTCACAACCTCTGGCTCACATAGACATTGTCTTAACACTGGGAGCCACAGAGCTCTCTTTGATTCAGCTCTCTGAGATTCCTTATAGTTTTGCTTCTGTTTTAGGTTGTTCTTCTGGTTGTCACTTCAAATGGGGCCTTGGGATCATATACAGAGCATCTTAACAGCGTTTGTTGTTCCATCTCATGTGTCTTTGATGCTTTTAAGTGTTATCATGGATGTTAGTCAGATAATACAGAGGAGAAACCATGACAGAACACAGAGAGCCCGGTAGCTCAGTGTGTTACATGGCTGAACACATGATCCAGACGTTGTGGGTTCAAATCCCGCTCTGCTCTTTACTCTGAAACTTTACTTTGAAGAACGAAGAAGATATAAGCGCCCGGAAATCTCACTCAGTCAGGAGAACGCTGTGGTGGCGCAATGGTTAGAGACCCTACCAAGCTCCTGCGGAAAGACTCTACCTGCTCCATCACTCGCGAGTTCTCCTACCGGTTGATAAGTCATGGACCATGTATGGGCCCGGGACCATGTATGGGAGTGGGCGGTGGTGCCCCCTGGTGGTCTAGGACAATAAAACAAGGTGGTTATGAAAATAAAATCCAGATCTGGCTGAAATCTTAATACAAGGAGAGAGAGAGAGAGACAGGAAGTGGTGTGACTAGAGAGAGGAAGTGAGAGAGAGGAAGGGGGTGTGGATAGAGAGGAAGGGGTGTGACTACAGAGAGGAAGTGAGAGAGAGGAAGTGAGAGACAGGAAGGGGGTGTGACTAGAGAGAGGAAGGGGGTGTGGCTAGAGAAAGGAAGTGAGAGAGAGAAAGGGGTGTGGATAGAGAGGAAGGGGTGTGGCTAGAGAAAGGAAATGAGAGAGAGGAAGTGAGAGACAGGAAGGGGGTGTGACTAGAGAGAGGAAGGGGGTGTGGCTAGAGAAAGGAAGTGAGAGAGAGAAAGGGGTGTGGCAGAGAGGAAGGGGGTGTGGCTAGAGAAAGGAAATGAGAGAGAGGAAGTGAGAGAGAGGAAGGGGGTGTGACTAGAGAGAGGAAGGGGGTGTGGCTAGAGAAAGGAGTGTGGCAGAGAGAAAGGGGGTGTGGCTAGAGACAGGAAGTGGTGTGACTAGAGAAAGGAAGTGAGAGAGAGGAAGTGGGTGTGGATAGAGAGGAAGGGGTGTGACTACAGAGAGGAAGTGAGAGAGAGGAAGGGGGTGTGGCTAGAGAGAGAGAGGGGGGTGTGGCGAGAGAGAGAGAGGGGGGTGTGGCTAGAGACAGGAAGTGGTGTGACTAGAGAAAGGAAGTGAGAGAGGAAGTGGGTGTGGATAGAGAGGAAGGGGTGTGACTACAGAGAGGAAGTGAGAGAGAGGAAGTGAAAGAGAGGAAGTGGGTGTGGATAGAGAGGAAGGGGTGTGACTACAGAGAGGAAGTGAGAGAGAGAAAGGGGGTGTGGCTAGAGAAAGGAAATGAGAGAGAGGAAGTGAGAGATAGGAAGGGGGTGTGACTAGAGAGAGGAAGGGGGTGTGGCTATAGAAAGGAGTGTGGCAGAGAGGAAGGGGTTGTGGCTAGAGACAGGAAGTGGTGTGACTAGAGAAAGGAAGTGAGAGAGAGGAAGTGGGTGTGGATAGAGAGGAAGGGGTGTGACTACAGAGAGGAAGTGAGAGAGAGGAAGGGGGTGTGGCTAGAGAGAGAGAGGGGGGTGTGGCTAGAGACAGGAAGTGGTGTGACTAGAGAAAGGAAGTGAGAGAGAGGAAGGGGTGTGACTACAGAGAGGAAGTGAGAGAGAGGAAGTGGGTGTGGATAGAGAGGAAGGGGTGTGACTACAGAGGAAGTGAGAGAGAGGAAGGGGGTGTGGCTAGAGAGAGAGAGGGGGGGGGGGGGGGGGGGGGGTGTGGCGAGAGAGGAAGGGGGTGTGGCTAGAGAAAGGAAGTGAGAGAGAGGAAGGGGGTGAGAGGAAGGGGGTGTGGCTAGAGAAAGGAAATGAGAGCGAGGAAGTGAGAGAGAGGAAGGGGGTGTGGCTAGAGAAAGGAAGAGAGAGAGAGAGAGAGAGAGAGAGAGAGAGAGAGAGAGAGGGGTGTGGTGAGAGAGAGAGAAAGGGGTGTGGAGAGAGAGTGAGAGAAAAAATAAGTGAGAGAAGAAAGAAACTAGAGAAGAACGAAAAGAGAGAAGAAAGAAAGAAACTAGAGAAGACACTAGAGAATGAAGAAAGAAACTAGAGAGAGAAGAAAGAAACTAGAGAAGACACTAGAGAAGGAAGAGAGAAACTAGAAAAGAAAGAAACTAGAGAGAAGAAAGAAACTAGAGAAGACACTAGAGAGAAGAAAGAAACTAGAGAAGAACGAAAAGAGAGAAACTATAGAGAAGACACTAGAGAAGGAAGAGAGAAACTAGAAAAGAAAGAAACTAGAGAGAAGAAAGAAACTAGAAAAGAGAGAAACTAGAGAAGACACTAGAGAAGGAAGAGAGAAACTAGAAAAGAAAGAAACTAGAGGAGAAGGAAGAGAGAAACTAGAGAAGGAAGAGAGAAACTAGGGAGAGAAGACACTAGAGAAGAAGAAGAAAGAAACTAGAGAAGACACTAGAGTAGCGCGAGAAACTAGAAAAGAGATAAACTAGAGAAGAAGACACTAACATTGTTTCATAGAAAGTGAGTTTCATATGAGTTTCTCTTAGAAAGTGAGTTTCATAGTGTCTTTCGTCTCTTCTCACTTATTTTCTCTCTCTCTTGCCACACCCCTTTCTCTCTCTCGCCTCTCTCACTTCCTTTCTCTAGCCACAGCCCCTTCCTCTCTCTCACTTCCTCTCTGTAGTCACACCCCTTCCTCTATCCACACTCACTTCTTTTCTCTAGTCACACCACTTCCTCTCTCTCACTTCCTTTCTCTCGTCACACCACTTCCTGTCTCTAGCCACACCCCCTTCCTCTCTGCCACACCCCTTTCTCTCTCTCACTTCCTTCCTCTATCCACACTCCTTCCTCTCTCACTTCTTTTCTCTAGTCACACCACTTCCTGTCTCTAGCCACACCCCCTTCCTCTCTCTCACTTCCTTTCTCTAGCCACACCCCCTTCCTGTCTCTCGCCACA
The DNA here is from genome assembly GCF_951216825.1 of Electrona antarctica. Classification (NCBI taxonomy): domain Eukaryota; kingdom Metazoa; phylum Chordata; class Actinopteri; order Myctophiformes; family Myctophidae; genus Electrona; species Electrona antarctica. The sequence continues at coordinate 625,493 of NC_136803.1, read as the reverse complement.
CCCCTTTCTCTCTCTCTCTCTCTCTCTCTCTCTCTCTCTCTCTCTCTCTCTCTCTCTCTCTCTCTCTCTCTCTCTCTCTCTCTCTCTCTCTAGCCACACCCCTCTCTCTCTCTCGCCACACCCCCCCCCTCTCTCTCTCTCTCTCTCTCTCTCTCTCTCTCTCTCTCTCTCGCCACACCCCCCCCCCTCTCTCTCTCTCTCATTTCCTTTCTCTAGCCACACCCCCTTCCTCTCTCTCACTTCCTCTCTGTAGTCACACCCCTTCCTCTCTATCCACACCCACTTCCTCTCTCTCACTTCCTCTCTCTCGTCACACCACTTCCTGTCTCTAGCCACACCCCCTTCATCTCTGCCACACCCCTTTCTCTCTCTCACTTCCTTTCTCTAGCCACACCCCCTTCCTCTCTCTCATTTCCTTTCTCTAGCCACACCCCCTTCCTCTCTCTCACTTCCTCTCTGTAGTCACACCCCTTCCTCTCTATCCACACCCCCTCCTCTCTATCCACACCCCCTTCCTCTCTCTCACTTCCTCTCTCTAGTCACACCACTTCCTGTCTCTCTCTCCTTGTATTAAGATTTCAGCCAGATCTGGATTTTATTTTCATAACCACCTCTTTTTATTGTCCTAGACCACCGGGGGGCAACACCGCCCACTTCCGATCCTTACTGCGCAAGGATCATGGTCCATGACTTATCAACCGGTAGGAGAACCGGTGATGGGGTGCAGGTAGAGTCTTTCCGCTGGTGCAGGTAGGGTCTCTAACCATTGCGCCACCACAGCGTCCTCCTGACTGAGTGAGATTTCCGGGCGCTTATATCTTCTTCGTTCTTCAAAGTAAAGTTTCAGAGCAAAGAGCAGAGCGGGATTTGAACCCACAACGTCTGGATCATGTGTTCAGCCATGTAACACACTGAGCTACCGGGCTCTCTGTGTTCTGTCATGGTTTCTCCTCTGTATTATCTGACTAACATCCATGATAACACTTAAAAGCATCAAAGACACATGAGATGGAACAGCAAACGCTGTTAAGATGCTCTGTATATGATCCCAAGGCCCCATTTGAAGTGACAACCAGAAGAACAACCTAAAACAGAAGCAAAACTATGAGGAATCTCAGAGAGCTGAATCAAAGAGAGCTCTGTGGCTCCCAGTGTTAAGACAATGTCTATGTGAGCCAGAGGTTGTGAGTTCAAACCCAGCTGAGCTCATTCTTCTTTCACTCTGGAGCATGTTTTGGAGAAGAACACTGGAAAAAGATGCAAAGCAGAGGAGGAGCATGGTGGCTCTCTGGGTTAAACTGCTGTGTATGTGAGCCACAGGTCATGGGTTCAAGTCCAGCTCATGTCTTTCTGCCCAACACATGTTTTAAAGAGGGACACCCAAAGAACACCCTAAAAGTGTGGATGATTAGAGAGAACTTGGTGGATCCCTCTGTTAAGACACTGTGTACAATGTACATGATCCTCAGGTTGTGGGTTCAAACCCAGACAAGGCTCTTCTATCTGAATCATAGATGGGGGTCTTTGGCCAAATACCTATTATTCATTTGGGTGTCCTTGACATGAAGATGTTTGAGAATCATTGTGTTGATGAGAAGAGGCAGCTGAATGGGTAGAGAGGCTGCCTGGAAAGCAGAAGGTCCTGGGTTCGAATCCCGGTCCTGACAATGTCCGACTTGAGTGGGGTTTGAACTCACCATCTCCTGATCATGTGGCAGCGTCCTAACACACTGAGCCACTGGGTCCAGACAATTCACACTGCTTTTTTGTTGGTTTTCTTCTAGTACCATCTGGTAACCAATCTGGTACCAGACAACTAGGGTTAGGTTTCTGGTTTAAGGACTTCAGTGTTTTGTACCATACTATTGTATGAGTACCGAACAAAGAATGTTTGCTTTCGCCATCTTTGTTGAAGAAGAGTCTGGGCAATTTAAGAGAATCACGGAAAAACGAAAGGCTATAGTCCATGGTCTCGGACCACATGCTATAGGGTGCCATTTTTCACGATTTCGGACGATTTGAAAAAAGGTGAAAATCACGGAAAAGCGACAGGCTATAGTCCATGGTCTCGGAACGCATGCTATAGGGTGCCATTTTTCACGATTTCGGACGATTTGAAAAAAGGTGAAAATCACGGAAAAGCGACAGGCTATAGTCCATGGTCTCGGACCGCATGCTATAGGGTGCCATTTTTTACGATTTCGGAGGATTTGAAAAAAAGGTGAAAATCACGGAAAAGCGACAGGCTATAGTCCATGGTCTCGGACCGCATGCTATAGGGTGCCATTTTTTACGATTTCGGAGGATTTGAAAAAAAGGTGAAAATCACGGAAAAGCGACAGGCTATAGTCCATGGTCTCGGACCGCATGCTATAGGGTGCCATTTTTTACGATTTCGGACGATTTGAAAAAAGGTGAAAATCACGGAAAAGCGACAGGCTATAGCCCATGGTCTCGGAACGCATGCTATAGGGTGAAATTTTTTCACGATTTCGGAGGATTTGAAAAAAAGGTGAAAATCACGGAAAAACGAAAGGCTATAGTCCATGGTCTTGGACCGCATGCTATAGGGTGCCATTTTTCACGATTTCGGAGGATTTGAAAAAAAGGTGAAAATCACGGAAAAACGACAGGCTATAGTCCATGGTCTTGGAACGCATGCTATAGGGTGCAATTTTTCACGATTTCGGATGATTTGAAAAAAAGGTGAAAATCACGGAAAAATGAAAGGCTATAGTCCATGGTCTTGGAACGCATGCTATAGGGTGCCATTTTTCACGATTTTGGATGATTTGAAAAAAAGGTGAAAATCACGGAAAAACGAAAGGCTATAGTCCATGGTCTCGAACCACATGCTATAGGGTGCACATTTTTCACGGTTTCAGAGGATTAAAAAAAAAGGTGAAAATCACGGAAAAGCGACAGGCTATAGTCCATGGTCTCGGACCGCATGCTATAGTGTACCTATTTTCACGATTTCGGAGGATTTGAAAAAAGGTGAAAACCAAGGAAAAGCAACAGGCTATAGTCCATGGTCTCGGACTGCATGCTATAGAGCGTCGCAGTCCCACCCCCTTTCATGACGACGCCAGGCCCAGGAAATTATTCCCAATGTATTTTTCCCATAGACATTTCAAAAGGTATTTATTTAAAGACGGTTACGCCGCGGACAAAGCCAACTCGAGTCGTGACAACTCATGACAACAAACACAATATTTTGGACCAAACAAATAATTACAAAGAAGAAAAACAACACAAAAAGTGTTGTAACCTGCCGTTTTTTTCTTCTTTCTAATTATTTGTTCGGCCCAAAAAATTGTGTTTGTTGTCATGATTTGTCATGACAAGAGTTGGCTTGGTCCGCGGCGTAAACATCTTTATATAAATACTTTCTGAAATGTCCATGAGGAAAATGAACGGAGAATCATTTCCTGGGCCCTGGTAGGGGGCGGGACTGCGACGCTCTATAGGGTGCAATTTTTCATGATTCTGGAGGATTTGAATAAAAGGTGAAAATCACGGAAAAGCGACAGGCTATAGTCCATGGTCTCGGACCACATGCTATAGCATGCCAATTTTTCACCATTTCGGAGGATTTGAAAAAAAGGTGAAAATCACGGAAAAGCGACAGGCTATAGTCCATGGTCTCGGACCGTATTACGGACCACTCTTGGTCTAGGGGCAAACTTGGCCCATAATAGTTGGAAGGACGAAACTGATGTCACTTATGTAAAATTATTTAATAAATAGCTATTTACAGACTTGCCTCTACAAAGGCTCAGAATATTGGGTATCAGAATATTTACAAAGGCTTTGCATATGTAAATATAGTTACTTACAAAAGACTAGAGTTCGGACATCTGACCCTAACAAGCATACAGGGACAAAAACTACAACTTACACCTACCAAACAGACGTTCTCTCTCACAGGCACAAACAAAGCAGAACAGAAACACAAACTAATGACAAGTGGCTTAACAGAGCATGGCATCGGCTGCAGGGAGAGCTGCGTTGCTACTCGAAGAGCTGTTGCCACAGACTGTGGTTATAAAGCCCACACTCCAGGAAGACAGCAAAGTCACGTGACCGCCTGGCCAATGGGGAGAGTCGGATGATCAGGCCTACGTCACACCCACAGGACAGTGGCCCACGACGGACATCTTCTGTGGAGGACAATTGCCAAACAGTAACATGTCCAAGGAAACTCATAATAAGCAGCCTATACTGATAAATATATATGGATACACTAGCATTAGCTCCATACATATTTATCACTACTAATCAAACATAATACCAAAAACAGCCAACGGCTGTTACAGACCGCATGCTATAGGATGCCATTTTTCACGATTACGGAGGATTTGAAAAAAAGGTGAAAATCACGGAAAAGTGACAGGCTATAGTCCATGGTCTCGGACCACATGCTTATAGGGTGCAGTATGTGTTTGGCCTCTGTCTGTAATTTAACTCGGAGAGTGTGCAAATGGAACCAAATGGACCCGTTGGTTCTATTTGTACACTCTCAGAGTTACATACCCATAAGGGTCCATTTGGTTCCTAACTATAATTTAGCTGGGGACCCCCTGGAACTCCCTCAAGGACCGCTGGGGGTCCCCGGACCCCACTTTGGGAACCCATGTGCTAGAGCACCCCTGTGGATGGTAGCGCCTGAGGGTGGGGTGTATTAAAGGCCGATATGCATGCAGGTTTTATTGTTACCATGTATGTTATGGACACTGACATTTACGGGCCCACCTTTGGGGTTTGATGTATCTTCTGCCTCTGCCTCCTCACTTCTGGTCGTGACCGCTCAAAGTATATATAGGGCTTAACACTAGCGCGTCGGAGCGGTCAGGCTGACCGATTTTGAAATTTTGAAGTGGATTTTCTTTGCCCATGAAGTCCTGAGAAAGTTCCCCTTGCATGACTTTTTCTAAATGTTCGATTCAAACCATCTCTGTTTTTTTTTTCATGTGAAACGTTTTGGAAATATGATTTTAGACATAATTCTACTAAAATGTCTGCTCTTTTTCGGTCCGTGGGACCGCTCTTAGAGCCCTCACCCTTTCTCCCCCACAAGCAGTGCTTTTCACACCTCCCTCCCGGCTGGAGACGGGCATTGTTCAAGCTAATGTGTCATTTGCATTCCAACTAGCCTTCCACATGTAGGCAAACTTACATTACAAACTTACATAAACTAAATGTTGTTTTAGATGTTATATTTGTTATATGCGGTTTGCAGAAATAACGATGTCTGACTTTATTTCTCGAAACGGAAAAATAAATATGGTGTGTGGTATTGTTTCCACCAAGCGCATAGCTCAATAGATATAAATACATGTTGACTATACACGCCATCTTTAGCATAATTATGTTGGAATAATAAAGTTTATAGCATTGTGACTATGTCGCGCATATTCATTTCATATATCAGCGCATAAAAAATATGGTGAAATATGGTGTATTGACTGACTGGCGTATTGTTTCAACCAAACGCATAGCTCAATAGATATAAATACATGTTGACTATACACGCCATCTTTATAGCATAATTATGTAAGGTGGCGATGATAAAAATGAATCAATTATCCTGGAATAATAAAGTTTATAGCATGGTCTGTTTGACCCGACCGACATTTCCTTGGAGCGAGAATGTTCGCCGATGCGCGAATCAGCGCGATGCCAAATAAAAATGACAGTTTGAAATCAGTCCAACCCGATAGACGTCCCGAACTTCTAAATGTTTTGTCAGTAAGAAGAACAGTTCTGTCCGTCCTTCGCCTGTAAACTTTTCTGCACGCGACCAGTGGAACTGATTTCCACGCATCACGGCTCTCTTTTTTTCTCTCTCCCTCTCTCTCTCTCCCTCTCTCGTGGAGAGGGAGAAAATATCCAAGTAACTGACGGTGAGGTATGCGGAAGTGCATTTTAGATAACGCTGTAGCACTATTTGTGGCGGTGATGCGTCACATGACTTGATCTATCCTATGGTTTATATATAAACCGTGCTGCTGCTACGGACCTTTCTGCTGGCACAATAAATCAAATATATATAAATGACATCGATCATAGGCGGCGGGTATGTAAGGCTAGGCCAGGCTTAGCCTTCCCAAAAATTATGCTGGGTATTTTTAAAATATATATAGGCTAATATGTGCGCAGCATTATATAGAAGGCTATAGCCGCTCCCCAACTCCTTTGTCTGCAGCCTAAACTTTTCTGATTTGCACGCATGCACGCACAGCTCTTTCCTTTTTTTGGCACAATCAATCAAATATATATTAATTACATCGATGTTTCCCCCTCTATATAAAATGACAATATATAACTAATGTCGTGTTTCGTCTGAGCAATGTGCCTGGCTCTGGCAATAACGTGTGGTAGCCTATTGTATTGGCTCAATACAAAGTCGGACAGTGTTTGCTGCGCAAGGGTATTCAATAAAGCGCTCACACCGTCACTATAATTATAGTTTGGTAAACTGAAATAAAAAATAACTTTGAGTTGTCCTGTCTAGTTGAAACTGCTGCCTTGAATTCGTTGGAATGTAACATTTAGAAGACAATGGCAAGCCGTCAACGGGTGCAGAGAGAGGTGTGAAGATCATTAGACAGTGGGGGAGACAATGGCCAATCAAATAGCACGAAAAACACCGGTCAGCCTGACCGTTAGCCGTCATATTAGTAGTGCATTTTTTCAGACATCCTAGTGTTAAGTGTTTAACACAATCAGCTCCGGGATTTCTTTCAAAACAGCTGCTTGGTAAGCACACTTTTGTATAACTAAAATGAGAGTAAATTAAATTAGTAAAGTGTGCTTAGCAGCTAACAGAATGCATAAGAATCAATTATCACTCATGTTTGTACGTTAATATTACTTTAACCTCAAAAGGTAGAAAAGTGCTTATCAAGAAAGATAATGCATAAAGAACGTATTATAGTGGTGCCTATTATCCTGTAGCGTCATTCAAAGTCAATCAAGTTATCTAAGAACAAAGACATTGAATAAAGCTAAATAGGGCGATTGGTAAGGCAAAGGGCCTTGTTCAAATTGAACTATGCACAAAGATTTATAGATTGGTCGGGGTGTGAAGAAGCTCCCGCCAGCGTGCTGGTGAGGGAGGACTAGCGATGGAGCTCGTTATTTTGTATTCATAACTAGCACCTTATCGAACTGTCTTATCGAGCCCCTTTTGAGCTTTTTCTATTATTTTGTGGAAAGACATGACGCGACAAATTCTGAACAGAACCAATATCATTACTGTAATAATTACGATAAACATATTTAACCAAAAACTATCACTTGCACTACTATTTACTACTAGGGGCTTCAAATACAGTACTTTTATTTAAATGTTTAGAATATACACACTTTGTAGTGTCCCTTTGTTGTTTAAGACAGCCTGTTTCGTATTGGCTTTGTTGATGTATTGAATGTGGGTGATATATATTGATGATGTATTGAATGTGGGTTACAATATGTGTCTAACAAAAACAGACAATAGACACAGGAGTTAAAATAAAATAAAAATAAAAAAATCATTTGTTATTTTTGCATTAGTTCATCAGAACAATTAATCCGCTATACCGAGACACAGCCAACATTCCCTTGCATTGGTTCAAAACAATTAAACATCTTTACAGAGAGACACATCCAACATTCCCTTGCATTGGTTCAAAACAATTAAACATCTTTACAGAGACACGTCAAGCATTCCCTTGCATTGGTTTAAAACACAATTAAACAGCTTTATACGTACAAATACTTTAAGTACAAATATAGTTTTATAGTACAATTTTACTGCACAATTATATTCACCCACCTGTCAGAACACATGCATATATGCCTGATACACAATTCAATTCCATTTTATTAAACTGTCAAATCACAACAAGTTGTCTCAAGACACTTTACATGTAGAGCAAAGGACAGCCGCCCAGAGCAAGCAATATTGCGACAGTGGTAACGGGAAAAAACTCCCTCCCTTAGGAAGAAACGTCAAGCAGAACCCAACTCTAGGGTAATAGTTATAGAATTTGATTGAAATATTGATTGAAATATTTATTAACAGTTTGCAGAATGACATTACACTTCAAGCACAAACTCAATACAACGACTGTAGAACAAAGAGGAGATCCGGGCACACTTAATGTTAACACTTTGATTGCTGGAAGATCTCAACAGGCCTATTTGGATGTTGCTGCCATTTAACATTGCACAAAGGCCTTGTTCGGGGGCCCACAGTAAAATGTTCTCTTATAGCGAGAATCACACGCCTACATCAAAAGAAAGCTGAACTTGTCCACTTCAATTAAAAAAATACATTTTGATTTTACCATGTTCCATTCTGGAGATATTGACCTTTTTGCAACACCTGCATTTGCCTGGAAGTGGTTATCTTGAACAGCGAGCAGAGTTATGGATGGTTTAAAGTCAGAGACATTGACAGGCAGATATAAAATTGAACCCAATAAATATCCTATACATCCTATACACCGAATGAAAGCCCTGAATGTTTACTCTTTTCCTCGTAAAAGTACACATTCAGGGCTTTCATTCGATGTATAGGATGTATAGCATATTTATTGTGTTTATTGTTATATCTGCCTGTCAATGTCTGACTATAAACCTTCATAACTATGCTTTCTTTTTGATGATGATTGCCGCCTCGCCTAATCTATCTCACTGCTTTCATTGTTTTGATCGCAGTAACATTGGGGGGGGGGGGGGGGGGTCATGGGCACATTGGGCAGCAAAAGTCTTGATCCGTACGGCTATAAAAAGTCCCATTCCACCGTTCGGTTCAGAACTATAGTATAACGGTGAGACGCGTTGTCATCAGCTGATTTTGTTTTTCAAGCTAGTGTAGGGGAACATGCCTGGGCATGCTAGCCTGGCACGGCCAGACTCATAGCGAGGGTTCACTGATGTTTCCTCCGGGGAAGAATCTTCAGTGAATCCCCGCTATGAGGCTGGCCAAGCCAGGCTATGGGCATGCAGCTTGGGGGCGATGGAGGGAAAAAAAAGCGTCACCCGGCTGTGATGTCGACGAGAAGGAAAAAATGACTTCCACAGATGACAACACCACGGTTTAGATCGCGGAAAAGTTCGTTATACATTACACCCGGGTCGATTACGTCCCCGACGCGTTCATTGCGGTCTTATCACTACAATTATAATGAATAAAAAAGCGTTACAATCACACGTCTGAGCGATCTCCGATTATGACGGCTCTGCATGGCGATACGTGATCCACCAACGGAACACTGTCTTGTCGTGGCGGCCCCTCGATACTGTGGTTAGTTCGTAGTATTGTAGGCTCGGGGATCGTTTGGTCGCTACAGTATGAAGAAGGAAACATGCATCTGTCCATGTGTGTTGCAGATGTTATGCATTTGCAATGCCGATCTGGCAGCGTTCCGTTCAGCGTTCATCATGTTTTTTTCCGAGAGACAGAGGAGAGCATGTACCCCCTCGCAAGATCCTCCTCCTGGAGAAACAGGAGGGGAGGGGGGAATCAAATGTCCGAGCCGAGGTGGAAAGCCTGGTGAGGCGAGGTTAGGTGAAATGTGATTCTTTTCACACATCGGCATGGGCGCTTACACTGGCTTCTACACGTAAAGCGGCCCGCCCTCCTGTTTTCAGGAGGGGAGGGGGGTTTTTTTTTTTTTGTTTTTTTTTCTGATCACGTGAGCGGGACAAAGCAGCAATGATAGGGCGATGGTTCTTCATTGTCCGGGTGGGTAAAAAGATGAATGAAAGTATGCTATAAAAAAGTGATTGAAACGTATTGATACGTGATCCGCACCCGACGTTTGATTAATTGATAACGTATTGATACGCGATTCGCGTCGGCTGTGTTAAAAGGAGGAAACTTTATTGAACCGACATGTTTCAACCTATACGGTCTTCATCAGGGTCCTGAATTTCAATACAAAGACTGAGTGGACGACCCAATTAAGCATTACACTTGTTTACAAGAGGGTCCACCTTGTTCAATTCATGGATTCATTGTTAAAATATAGGACTGTCAGTTTAAGGCAGTAATTAAAGAACCATTTTAGAAAACCTTAGTAGTTGTCAAATATAGTGCGCTGTCAGTTTAAGATAGCACAATGGATAAACCTTTCAGAGAACTTAGAATGGAACCAAATGAATCTGAATCTGCTATTTTTCAATAGCTAAAGTATAACATCATGCTTTAAAACACCAAAAGGGGTTCCCACCCAAAATGGGTTAAAATCCTTTAGTAACCTTTGCCAATCCTAGAAAAACCCTTGAAGCCTGAACACAATCCAGGCAAAAAACACCTTGGTAAAAGACCCTTAAAAACTAATTAGGAAGATGCAGGAATTCAGACCATGCCAAATTATAAAGTTTAGTGGAATTTATACAAATTGATTCTCAGTGAAAAGATGTTACAGATCCAGGCTTGACATAGCGTTATTCCATAGTTACAAAGTCCGTTCCTGAGTCCTGGATAAAGTTTCTATTCCGTGAATAACACAATTATAGCAAACATGGCGGAATGTTGTTGTTCTATCGTGATTGGCTGAGATGAATCCATGTTGCTGTCAGCTGACGATGACCCACGTGGAGGAGATCGTTGGCATCCCCTCGTTGGTTCAGCACAGTGATGGTGGTGGTGGCAGCGTAGTGACGTCATAGTCACAAGATGGGAAGTCTGATGTCTCATGCATGGAGACGCTGTGGTCATGGTGACCTGTAGATATGAACCCTGACTTCACCTACACTGACTGTGCTGCTTAGCTGGGTGATATGCACATACGTACATCTGCACGTACATCTGACAAGCCCCTTTCATCAGGTATCATATGTGACTCTTCACTTTGCATCAGGTGTCATCTGCTTGACTCTTCCCGACACCCACAAGCTCTGTGGCACTGAATCGTCCATAATCATAAGGTCTCCCATTGCCAGGTTCATCTTAATCTGAGTCCACTGTTGTGGCACTTGAAGCAGAGACAGGTACTCGCCCATCTCTTCCAAAACAGTCAACAAGATACTGCACTATTTCACCCTTCAGTGTGTATACAAGTCTTTTGTGAACAGTTCAAGTGGCATGACTGAGGTACTGACACATTTCCATTGCTGACACACGACAAAGGCCAGGTCTGGGTTGGTATGGGTGTTCCATTGTGCAGAGAAGAAGCTTCTTTGGGGTCAAACAATGTGTTGGCGTTAGAGGCCCATTGGCTGTAATGCCAATCCTTGTATTGGGAATTGAAGTCCCCTGCATAGAAAGCAGGCGCTGGTACCAGTGGGAGTGAGTGAATTCACATCATCATATGTCTTCTGCAGATCAGCTTTCACCAACATGAAAGGAGGTGGTGTTAGGAGGTGGTGTTAGGACGTGTTGGTGATATTAGAAGAAGTTGGTGGAAGCTGATCTTGTTTGGTGTTACAGCCAAACATCATCAAATGGAGAGACACAGAGCCAATGGGCCTCTAGCACCAACACACTACTGTTTTGACCCAAAAGTGCCCCCAAGCTTCTTCTCTGCACGATGGAACACCCATACCAACCCAGACCTGGCCTTTGCCGTGGGTCAATAATGGAAATATGGCAGCACCTCAGTCATGACACTTGAGCTGTTCACAAAAGAAGACACCTATACATGCTGAAGGGAGAAAATGTGCAGTATATTGTTGACTTGTTTTGGAAGAGATGGGTGAGTACCTCTCTCTGCTTCAAGTGCCACAAAAGTGGACTCAGATCAGGAAGAACCTGGCAACAGCAGACGTTATGATTATGGACGATTCAGTGCCACAGAGCTTGTGGGTGTCGGGAAGAGTCAAGCAGATGATACCTGATGCAAAGGGAAGAGTCACATATGATACCTGATGAAAGGGGCTTGTCAGATGTGTGCAGGACAAGATGAAGACAAACGCACTGGAAAGACCTGTGAACAAGCTATGCCTCATCTGTGAGACGGACACTTACGTGTATTGTTTTCCGTGTTAACCGTGTACACTCAAGACAATGCCACCGCTGCCACCCATAAAGCTGACCTGTTCTGACATTCCATGTTGATCTGACCTCATCAAACCATGTGCACTCAAGACACGCTCCATATATGGCAAGTGCACGCGACGTCGCCCTTTAGGGCGAGGTTGCGCCTCACCCTCAGGCGTCTTACTGGTAATGTTAAGATAATGCTATACTATGCTAGCAGTCCATGGCCGTGCTCTGTGAGGAGGGCGGGTCCACAGTCACACTCTTGATAGGCTCATTGAAGGATCCGTGAAGAGGCCTGGCCCACAGTCACACTCTTGATAAGCTCATTGAAGGATCCGTGAAGAGGCCTCGTCCACGGTCACACTCTTGATAGGCAGCTGGGGGTCCATAATACAAGTCCATGGAACTGCAGAGTGGGAGACAAAAAGAGACTCCGGGGAGTGGCTCCCCGGATGACGAGTTAGTGGACCATGAGTCTGTACAGTGTTAATAACAATCGCACTGATGGGAAAAAAACCCACACATCCAAGGGGGGGGAGGAGGAGAGGGGAGGAGAAAAGGGAGGAGGGATGGGGAGGGGGAGACGTAGAGTTCTCATTCATTTTAATTAATTTTCAGGCCCGACCCTACCCTACCCTACCCTACACCGCTCTAACTGGGTCGGCCCGAGGCTCGGCCCGACCCTAAAAATGTCCATAATGTTAGGCCACTAGATGGTTCAATATACTGAGTAAGTGTGTGAGAGAACAGACTTATCATCGAAATAAAGGATTTATGTAACTCACGTTGGCTGTTAACACAATGAGTGCCGCCTGCTGGACGAAAGTGGTATGGCGCTTGGGTGCTGGTGATTTCAGGCTACAACACTATGACGCGTGTCCGCTTTTGGCTTCCATCTTGGATGCTAAAGCATAGCATCAATGCTAGTGAACTAAAATTAGGTCCATCCTTCCTCTAGAAAATGTTCCCATCACGCTCACCGGATAATCAGAAAATACCTATCTGTTCAAAAGCACGGACAGCGCATTAGTTTCAGAGGAAAAAGCGTGCAAAGGCTGCGACTAAAACAGAACCTAATGTGGTTGGTCATACAGACACGGTGCGTGTGGGGCCCTAGCAACAGTTCACAGCAACCGGAACGGTTAAACAAATGGAAAATAGCAAGGCAATTTTATAGCGATATCAAACGCCTCAAGACTTCCAAAACAAGTCAACAAGATACTGCACTTTTTCACCCTTTAGCGAGTCTTTTGTGAACAGTTCAAGTGGCATGACTGAGATACTGACGCATTTCCATTGCTGACACACGACAAAGGCCAGGTCTGGGTTGGTATGGGTGTTTCATTGTGCAGAGAAGAAGCTTCTTTGGGGTCAAACAATGTGTTGGCGTTAGAGGCCCATTGGCTGTGTGTCTGGCTGTGTCTGTTTGGCTGTAACACCAATCCTTGTATTGGGAATTAAAGACCCCTGCATAGAAGGCAGGCGCTGGTACCAGTGGGAGTGAGTGAATTCACATCATCATATGTCTTCTGCAGATCAGCTTTCACCAACATGGAAGGAGGTGGTGTTAGGAGGTGGTGTTAGGACGTGTTAGTAGGAGGTGGTGTTAGAAGGAAGTGTTAGAAGGACGTGTTTAGAAGAAGGTGGTATTAGAAGTTGTTATTAGAAGAAGTTGGTGGAAGCTGATCTGCAGATCATGTTTGGGTTACAGCCAAACATCATCAAATGGAGAGACACAGAGCCAATGGGCCTCTAGCACCAACACACTACTGTTGTTTGACCCAAAAGTGCCCCCAAGCTTCTTCTCTGCACAATGGAACACCCATACCAACCCAGACCTGGCCTTTGCCGTGGGTCAGCAATGGAAATATGTCAGCACCTCAGTCATGCCACTTGAGCTGTTCACAAAAGAATACTCCTATACATGCTGAAGGGTGAACAAGTGCAGTATCTTGTTGACTTGTTTTGGAAGAGATGAGAGTATTTGGAACACATTCTATTTTTCACATTTCCTGAAAAGTAGTCTTGAGCATACAAGGTTTCCACCCGACAGAAAACAAAATGGAGGTAAATGCAAGGTTCTTAGAGAGGGGGGAGGTGGTCTGTACTGTACCTGTATGGGGCCAAAGACCCCTTGCCATCTGCACAGAGTGGCCAGGGTGTGAGCTGATCCAACAGGGGGCTATGGGACTGTCCAGTCTCATAGCCAGGGAGGAGGCTCTGTCGTCGGGGATGGAGCACCAGGCCGACGTAGGGTTCTCCTGGAAGGTCTGGTACACGCCCAGCACTGGGACGCTGCCCTCTGGAAGGTCTGGTACACGCCCAGCACTGGGACGCTGCTCTCTGGAAGGTCTGGTACACGCCCAGCACTGGGACGCTGCTCTCTGCTGAAGGTCTGGTACACGCCCAGCACTGGGACAATGCCCTCTGGAAGGTCTGGTACACGCCCAGCACTGGGACACTGCTCTCTGCAAGAAAGACACACACCATCATCATGAATCCATTTTACAATCCATTTACCCCAGTAGTCAGGGAATATCATCAGTATAGTGTCAAATCTGGGAATACATTTCTTACCAAGAATTTTCTTCACCAATGTGTTTGTAAAGGAGTCTACTAACATATGGTAAATGGTAAATGGTGCATTTATATAGCGCCTTTTATCCAAGGCGCTTTACATAGATTGTGCATTACATTCACCCATTCACACACACATTCATACACCGATTGCAGCGGAAGCCATGCAAGGTCACAACCAGCACATCGGGAGCAATTTGGGGTTGAGTGTCTTGCCCAAGGACACTTCGTAGACAGGAGGAGCCGGGATTCAAACCGCCGGCCCATGGATCATTGGACGACCTGCTCTACCTCCTGAGCCACAGCCGCCCATATCCCACATTGGTTTCTATTCAACCACCCTAGGGGAAGTTTTGACAGCTGCTGAAAGTTGGGGTGCCATACAACCATTATAAGGCAAAATGTTTTAAATTTCATTATGCTTGTCAAACTAGGGTGTTTTCATGATTCTGAATCCATTCCAAGCATTCGTTTTGCACTTACACTCCTTGGGCTAAAAATGGTTGATGAGGTCAACACATTTGGGTATATTTGGGCAAGTGGCTATGGCCAACCTAGGGGGTCTATGATCAAACTAGGGTTTTTTCATGATTCTGAACCCATTCCAAGCATTAGTTTTGCACGAAAAATACTCCTCGGGCTAAATTCGGCCATAGCCACTTGCCCAAATGTGCCCAAATGTGCAGGAGTTTGTGCCACGCTTGTGCAATTGCAATTCTTTTCTGGATTTGTATTTTTTTGTTGCTGTAATAAATCTTCTCTTCTGGGCGTCACTGTGGCACAACATATTTTCAGATGGGGGTCCATGGCCAAATACACATAAGTTGGAGAACCAGTCAATTAAATTACACCATGAAGTCATCTCGTCAGCTCACCTGCGGCCGCGGCACTCTCAGACTGCGTCTCCCATTCCAGTCCAGACCGTTGCTACGGGAAGCGGTCAGGAAGACCACGTCCCCTTCAGGAAGACCACGTCCCCTTCAGGAAGACCACGCCCCCTTCCGCGGCCACCACCTCTGTGTTAGTTCTGAACAGCAAATACACAGGTAGAGATATTAAACCTACAGTGTGTGCGCGCGTGCGTGCGTGTCTAAATAAATATATTTTTTTGTGGCTGCGGTTTGTGGTGTGATGTTCAGCGCTGACCTGTTCAGCGTGGGTCCGATGCGGAACAGGCCAGACAGAGCCAGGTTCTCCAGGACGGTGATGTAGGTGTGCAGGCTCTCCCCCCAGACGGGCTCCTCCACTGGGGCTGGACGGTGGAGCCTCTCCCCCCAGACAGGCTCCTCCGCTGGGGCTGGACGGCAGCACCGTGAAGGTCTCGTTGGCTTCAGGCTCCGCGTCCAACACCGCCCAGATCTCCAAGGTCTGCCAAGGAAAAACAAACACTGACAATGTTTATTTTGTCCAATATGGCTATGTTAATACACTATAGCTTATCTTTGCTGTCGGGGAAGAAAACTGTTATCATAATACCAGTAGTTTTCTTCTCGTAAGTCAACGAACGCCCCTACTTGATCATTCTACAGCGTAACACAATACCATCAAAAGTAGCAGATCCACAAGCTCGAAGCGCGGCGCAAAGCGACATGTTTTGCCCACCACTCACCTTGAAGCGGACCCCGTCCCTCCAGGACCACCACTCACTTTGAAGCAGACCTCGTCCTCCAGGACCACCACTCACCTTGAAGCGGACCCGCTTGGCCTCCAGGACCACCACTCACCTTGAAGCAGACCTCGTCCTCCAGGACCATCACTCACCTTGAAGCAGACCTCGTCCTCCAGGACCACCACTCACCTTGAAGTGGACCCACCTCGTCCTCCAGGACCACCACTCACCTTGAAGCGGACCCCGTCCCTCTAGGACCACCATTCACCTTGAAGCGGACCCCGTCCTCCAGGACCACCACTCACCTTGAAGCGGACCCCGTCCTCCAGGACCACCACTCACCTTGAAGCAGACCCCGTCCTCCAAGACCACCACTCACCTTGAAGCAGACCTCGTCCACCAGGACCACCACTCACCTTGAAGCGGACCCACCTCGTCCTCCAGGACCACCACTCACCTTGAAGCAGACCCCGTCCTCCAAGACCACCACTCACCTTGAAGCAGACCTCATCCTCCAGGACCACCTAGCCCTGTGACGTTATGAGGTCTCCCTCCACCAGGCTGCCGTTGGAGTCCAGGACGGTGAAGGTGACGGCGGGCACCAGGACGGTGAAGGTGACGGCGGGCACCATGCCCAACGTGCCCTGCTCGGGCTCCTTCAGCACGTACATCGTGGCCACGCTCTGGTCCATGCAGGCCCGAGGTGGCCGTGGGCTCCTTCAGCAGGAAGCGCTCGCTGCTGTTGAAGGAGATATGACCCCATGTCATCTGGTAGCTTTCCATGGTCGTGCTCTGTGAGGAGGCCGGGTCCACAGTCACACTCTTGATAGGCTCAGTGAAGGCTCCATGAAGAGGCCTGGTCCACGGTCACACTCTTGATAGGCTCAGTGAAGGCCCCGTGAAGAGGCCTGGTCCACGGTCACACTCTTGATCGGCAGCTGGGGGTCCATAATACAAGTCTCATTGGAGGGCTGTGGGCAGTTCAGAAACCCGTCCACCAGTGACATCTTCGTTAATATATATATATATTCAGATTTTAATTATCTTGAGAACTATGTTTTCCATTTTTGCATTGCAACTTTACTCGAGTAAAAGTACAAAAGTATTGACATCAAAATTAACATCTCTGTTATATTGTTTTGTTTTGTTTTGTTATGTTATGCGTTTGTTTTGTTATGCATTTCTTTGGTTGTGTTTTGTCTATGTCTGTCAATGTTTCATATACAAAAAAAAAGTACAAATCAAGGGTAAAAGTACTCATTATGCAAAATGCCCCATTTCAACTTTTCAAATGCATGGAAATCTTTTGAAAATAGATCTACAAAATAAATATGGCACAGCAAAAGCACAAAGTAAATAAGTAACGACAGCAAATAAAATCCAAAACAAGCAATAATAATATTAATGGCCCAGTATACACCCATGTCCTCAGCCCTATTAAAACCCAAGCTCAAATATAGATAAAATATGTCACAGGAGGGAAAAACAGTGAACGGATAGTTAGTCCGGACTACAATAAATCACAAATAAAACATTTTATGGTTCAGCCCTCAATACCAATTCATCCCAGCAACATCAACAAAAATATACAAAACAATACATACATATAGGCTCTCTCTGATAGAAACATAAATACTCAAGGCTCCCTCTGATACACTACAATGTGATAACCCAGGAAGGCTCTGGGAGATAAGAGTATAAAGTAGGCTAACAGCAGGCCTAGCATTTTGAACATTATCAAAAATCCTCTTAAAACCCATCCTCCCTACCCTGTATTGATGGCAGTGTCCCAGCTCTGCAAAATACAACTCTATAAAAGGGAATATATGCCACCGATTCCAAACATATCCCCATATTGCCAAAATGATTGATGAAAGCATCAACATTATTTGCTCCAGGTTTTCTCTCTTCCAAACAAACACCGACTCAGGCTTCTGGCAAACAGAAGGCCACAATCCTAGCCACCCCTTTTATGCACTCCCCTTAAAGGGGCAGCAGGTCTTAATGGGTTATGTATCATTTTAGATTTGAGCTAACAGTCCCTCACACCTCGTGACACGTCACACCACCATATGGCCGTCAGTGAAGATCATGACACTGTCGTCATCAAACCCTGGATAACCATACATAGAGAAGACTGGATTATCACCTAGATCTGCATATATGGAGCCGGCCAGCAACTCTACATCTGACCTCAAACCCATTGATCTCCATATATGGAGCTGACCTGTTTTGACCTTGATCCATCCTTCCTCTTCGATGTCTCCCTTTTGACTGATACCTGTCCATTCAAACTCTAGACGGGCCTGCCCAAAATGTTATGAATGACATTTTAAACATGAAGACAGTCTGTTGCGCGCTGGTGTCTAGTCGTGTGGTTCAAACGATTGTCGTGCTGCATTGGGGACCCCCTGGAACCCACCCAAGGACCCCAGGGGGTCCCCGGACCCCACTTTGAGAAGCACTGGTGCAAAACAATAATTTCCATGAATAAATCAATGAAAACGTTTAAGAAGTAGTGGAAATAGCAGCTCCACCAGACTTCCCTCTCCAGAGCAAAATTAGTGACTTCCTCCTGGGAAGAAACATGTATGCCTGAATTACACTGTTTCATGCACGGTGAACATACCATAAACGGCCACTAGGGGGAGGCATGGTACAGTGTAACACAGTGGAATAGCTATACTGTGATCTCAGCAAAGTCTAACTCCACTGGTAAGCCTGCCTGGTAAGCAGAAGGTCCTGGGTTCGAATCCGGGTCCCAGCAGTGTGTCAAGGCCTTAACTGCTCTTCTGTGGGGAGCAAAGTGAAGCTGAAAATCTGTGACATTAAAGCGGCGCCACTGTATATAGTTTGGTGCATCAGTGGCCACTTTGGATACAAACCAAATGTCAGCCGACTTCATTACCCAAGAGTCTCTGCAATACATTCATGGAAGGAACATAGTGCTTCTATGAATACATCTAATTATTATTAGAAAGGCGGGGCATTATAATGGTACTTTTTATTCAGCAGTTTTATGCCCACGTGCCTCCCTGTACAGTTATGATTTTATCTTCAGTGGTGGATGTAATGTACAGACTTTAATTATATTCTCATTCTGCTTTAGAACGCATTACACCTGTGGTGTGGCCACCAGGTGGCAGTGCAGTAGAGCAAATACCACCTGTGCAGCTGTGACCGGTGCCCAAAAGAGTCACGTTAAACTTGTGTACCATTTCAACAGAATTTACTACACCATGAGCAACACAAAAATCATATAGGCCTATTTATGAGTGCACTGTTCTAAAGTGTGGTTTGCAATAATTATTGTGAAACCCAAATGTAGCCCCCGGGCAAGACCGAGCCTGCAATAGCCTTGTGTTGGCACGGTAGGTTGTGCGTTGGTCAGGAGCCCCGGGTTCAATCCCTGCTTCTGCCTAATGCTACACAAAGAAAGTTGTTCTCTATACGTAAGACTACCAACTTAATTTATTTTCTTCTGGAGATAAAGAACTCCATTCAACACTCTAAACTTTACACATAGGCTACAGGACTGTTTTTAGACATGATCAGGTAAGAGCAATGTGTAAATTGAAACACCAGGAAAGGACTGAGACAGATACGTTTGTTAAAGGGGGTTACAAAGAGGTATAGCCTACATGTTTTATTAACTAAATACAGCGGGCACTCTAATTGGCCAAATATAAAATACAACTTCAATTGAAAAATACTTAGGCTATAGGCCTAAAGCCCTATATACTTCCTAAGAATAAATCCTACATGAACTAAACTAAATCATAAAATGAAATCACTTAAAGGAGCATTCAGTGATTTGGGTGATTTGGAAAACCACCCAGTCCGCCCCGGTAACAAAATGTGCACATGCACGCTCTACAGTGGGGGGAAGTGCAACAGGCCAACAGCATGTGCACCAAGGCCCGCCCCCACTCGATCATGATTGGAGGAAGGCCCCTCTCATCCTGATTGGATGAAAGCTTTGCCACCCGCCACCAAAACTGAAACTAGGGTTTTTTGACCCCAGGGGCTCACTGGGGACAGGGAGGAACTCCTTATATGGTCAGCACACTCTATAGTAGGGAGGATTATCCAGAAAAACAAGTGATATTTGAATTAAGTCAAATCACTGAATATACCTGAAAATAACAACAACAAAATCAATAACTTCTTTAAAATGATCTCTTATATGAAATGAAATGATTACTATATTTACCCAGGGTATCTGGGCTAAGCTCAAGAACTTGTTTCCAGCCAGGCCCTGCTCATAGAACATTTCATCGTAGTGGTTCAATGCCTTGTTCAAGGGCACTTCAGCGGTGGTAATTTTAACGTGTCGGACTGCTGATTCGAACTGGCGACCTTCCGGTATCAAGACCGCTCGGCAATCCGTTCGGCCACCGCTGCCACTTATACACTTACATATCAAATGTGCAATATGCAATGAAGGGGAATAAAGCTCAGAGCTAGGGGGGTATCGGCCTGGTTTTGATTGATTTATTAACAGTTTGCAGAATTACAGTACATTTCAAGTACAACTCAATACAAAAACTGTTAACAGTGAGTGGACGACACCATAAAGCATTTCACTTGTTTACAATAGGGCCCACCATTTTCAATTCATCAAAACATTTAGAGACGTACGAATATACACAACTATATAGTCAAAAGGAAATCATCATAGGAGGTAAAAAGGGAAAAGAAACATAATTTAGAACCACCCCCCCGTTTCCCCTCACTGTATATTATACAGTGAGGGGAATGTCTTAATGACTGTTGGTAGGGTGTTCCACATTTTGGTGGCATAGGAGCGAAATTAATTTAGTCCCTTGTTTGTGCCGAATCTGGGTTGCACATGGTTTGTTGAACTCCCCCTGGTGTTGTGGGTGAGGACTTCGTTGACATTAAGGAAGTATTTAGACAGGTACATGGGTATCTTGGTGGTGTAGCGAATCTTGTGGACCAGACCCATTGCAAGGTGCTGTACTCTGTCGTCAACCCTAAGCCATTCCAGCCTGTCAAAGTGGGCAGGGGTGAGGTGGGTTCGGGGAGTGAGGCCAAGTAGTAGCCTGGTACTTCTCTTCTCTTCTACAACAGCCACTGTGAACACACAAGTATAGGTGGTCTATAGACCAGTTCATCTGTTACGACAATGTCTAATTTAACAACGGATCTGGTAGACAGGATGAATACCAAACGACTCGCCCCTTTACCAACTCGCCCCCCGCGATTGTTTTTAATTTAGTATTTCCCTCCCTCTCTGAAATCTGAAATTATCTTGTATAGAGATTTATTTGATTGTATAGTAGTCGATCTCTATACTCTGTAAAATTTAGAAAGAACATGTCACAGAGACAATTATCACCAACATGAATTATGTTTGTTATTTACAGCTAGGTAGAGTAGTGGGGCGAGATGGAAACGGGGCGACCGTACCTGTTATTTACAGCTAGGTAGAGTAGTGGGGCGAGGTGGAAAAGGGGCGACCGTACCTGTTATTTACAGCTAGGTAGAGTAGTGGGGCGAGGTGGAAAAGGGGCGACCGTACCTGTTATTTACAGCTAGGTAGAGTAGTGGGGCGAGGTGGAAAAGGGGCGACCGTACCTGTTATTTACAGCTAGGTAGAGTAGTGGGGCGAGATGTCAAGTGGAGTACAGATACTCAAATAATGTATTCAGGTAAATGGGATAAAGGTCTAGCTAAACCTTGTGGGCAGCTCAACGTCAAATTGGCTCTTTTACCCCCAAAAAATGTAAATGTATGATTTGGAAATTGGTAGGAAATAATGTAATAAGTATACATGCTTTGAGCATGCACGAAACATCATTATCTGATCTAAATTTACCTTTCAACTAATTGTTTATCCTCAAAATGACTGGCTAATGTGGCAAGGATTCACTTCGGCTTTCTCCTCTCGGCCACCATCAGCAGGTCTGCTTTATGGCCATGCAGCTCTCCAGGGAAAAGACCGACAGCAAGTAACATTGTATTATGGCTGATGATGATGAGGGAATAACAGACCACAATGTTTATAAGGACCTGCTTTTATTATCTGTAAGTGATTCAAACAAGTGTTCGTAACAAGTTTGTTTTCATAATAAAATAACATTCTGCATTCAGAGATTCTGCTTCCCAGAAATAAAACTACATTGCTGGCTACACGTACATACATGATCACAGATATAGATTATACTGGAAGGTGGTGGGCGGAGCAGTGCTATAGGGAAATGGTTCCCAAACTTTTTCATGTCAAGGACCCCCAAATTGACACAAATTAGAAGGTGGACCCCCATTTCACCCCCATAAGAGAAGATTTTTACACGTTTAATGTCAAGGTCCCCCAGTTTTACATGCATTTAGGCTAGAGTAAAATCAAAGTTAATTTAACTCTAAAGACCTAACCACACCCAAAGGGTCGAGGCGGTTTTAGCGTTGTCCCAGTGGTGTGATATGTCCTGTTGCACGTTGACGCGCGTCGTCCCTAGTGATTCAACGCATGAAATTCAATGGCCCCAAACCACACCAAAGGGTCACCATGCAACTCCTCACAACCGTTTGGACCCAAGGTGACCCTTTGGTGTGCTTAGGGCACACCAAATGGACCCTATTTGGTTGGGGCGTGTGTGTATCTCGAGAGGAGGCAAGCTTTTGCGGAAGCATAGCGGAAGCTTGCCAGCTAGCGTGCGTCACGGAAGGGGACGTTCGGTATAGGCCAATCAGACAGGCAATGTAAAGGTTTGTTTTCTCGTGCCAATAAAGCTCCTTTGGATCGAATTGATAAGCCCCGGAGAAGACGAGCCGATGTGATTGGCCAGTAGTCCCTTGAGTGGCAGCGACGCAGCGTTCCTTCCGCACTTCCGTGCGACTTCCATCCTTACGTCGGACTCGCATGGCTCCAACCAGAGCCATCTAATAGAAGAGTTGCGATATTGAGGGGGCAGAAAACAGCCCGGTCAAGTGGTTCATGTACTCACGCGAGCCCCATAGACTCCAATGCATTCAGTAAACTTCTGGTTATCCCCATGCTCAATAGAAGTCTATGTAGGAGAGCCACCATTGGACTGAAGCCAATAGAAGTCTATGTAGGAGAGCCTCCATTGGACTAGAAGTCTATGTAGGAGAGCCGCCATTTGACTGAAGCCCCATGAAGTGAACGGAGTTTACGTAACTCTGTCTTACTCTATGGCTCTGGCTCCAACTAACTGCAGCGGCCAATGAGGTCACTCCAACTAACTTGTAGTTTTATATCTATGGGGTCAGATACGTGTAGGAAGTGTGGAAACGCCCCAAGGGTGCTCTGCTTTAGTTCGTACAATTGCGCAGCAAACGTCTCAGTAGTATGTACACAATATTAATGTCTTTAAAATATAGTCAGGAACAGAAACATTCAAATCAGCTGTTAAGTGTTGCATTGTATAAAATACAGAGGGCAAACATAAAAAAAAGAAGAATGCATAAAAAGTAACAGTTGTGAACAGCACTAGATTTAAAAAGTGACATTTATATCCAGTACAGCAAGATTTCTAAACCTCTGTGCAAAAGTTTGCAAATCCTATGAAAGTCCAGAAGTCAATTCCTCAGGCATTGGACTCTGCAAGTTAATCATGTTTAGCAACTTTTGTTCTAAGAAACAAAGAAAAAAAGCCCATGTTTTGTTTGTTTTGTTTTTTTGCGTAAACCCAACTGTTCTTGAACCCAGATTGAGATGGCTATTATTGGTCGGTTTGAAAACACACGATGTGCAAGTATCGAAAGAAGAGCTTAACTCCACTCATTCTAGGTCTCTGAACACCTGGTTGAAGAGAAAAGTAATTAGATATGGAGTTAAAGGACCACTTCACCACGTTTCAACCTATCTTCAATAGGTCCTCACTAATAATAATAATTCTACTCAGTCTGTGTCTCATAGGAGGGCTGTGGGCAGTTTAGAAACAGTCTTCCAGTGACATCATCATTAGGCAGATTTCTTTTGAAACAAGATTTTTTTTTACAAAAATGGTTAGATTTTCATTATCGTGAGAACGATGGCTTCCATTTTCACATTGCAACTTTTCAGGACTACAAAGCCTGCAGTTTCTATTAGCTTGTATTCCCCATCGATGATGTCACTGGTGGACGGGTGTCTGAACTGCCCACAGCCCTCCTATCATACACAGACTGAGTAGAATTATTATTATTAGTGAGGACCTATTATATGAAGATAGGAAGAAAAGTGGTCCTTCAAGAAGCAGTCAGTGCTCTCGCGTGTCTCTCTTCTATCTCTGCCCTTTGGTTTCCTGCCTCTCTCTACACTGTCCCATCTAAAATAAAGCATAACAATGACACAAAAATAAATAAATAAACATTTCAAAATAAGCAGGGGAAACAAACATGAAGGCCGTGATTCCAAAATGCCACATAATAAATAATCCACTTGGCTAAATTCTTGGAAGCATCAGTGATGCTAAACATGCTACTACCATATGAGCTTTATTACCTTCACGCCAGCTATAATGTTAGTTAGAATAGTGGTTGGTTCTCCCCCTAAACCAGGGGTTCTCAACCCGTGGGTCGCGACCCCTCGGGGGGGTCGCCAAATTATTTTAGGGGGTCCCCAAATTATTTTTTATTTTCACGATTTTTCAAAAATAGCAGACCTACAAGCTCGTAGCGCGCCACTCGGTGGTTTAAGGTTATTGTAGCAGTCAATTTATATTGGGGGTCGGGAGGGGGCGGGGCGGGGGTCCCGAGACATTGCCAAAGCATTTCCGGGGGTCCCCGGCCAAAAACGTTGAGAACCCCTGCCCTAAACGGTGCATATGTGTCTCATTTTGGAATGCTACACATAGTACAGTTAGTTTATAGAGCGTCGAAGCCCCTACGAGGACCCAGGAAATAATCCCCCGTTCATTTTCCCTATAGACATTTAAAAAGTATTTATTTAAAGGACAACTTTAGTTTTTTTCAACCAAGGTTCATGTTTTAGGTTGTTATTAGAGAAAGTAAAAGATGAGTGTTATTTTTTTTTTTCATTTGCTGCTTTCTTTCGTTTTAGCGATTTTAGCTATTTTTGACAGGGGGGCGGGGGCATTCGAACATGGGGCTAAATATGTATTTTGTTACAACATGTTATAGCGATTTATTATTTTATGATTTACTATAGTCCTACTAGACCCCAGGAAATTACATCTGGTCACAAAAGATCACTGAATGTGAAGGGGGTGACAAACTGACCTGTTGAGCCATACAACACAGTATGGCAGATCCTGTGATCTTTTTTGGCCAGATTTAATTTCCTGGGGTCTAGTAGGACTATAGTAAATAATAAAAAAATAAATCGCTATAAAATATTGTAAAAAAATACATATTTAGCCCCATGCTCGAATGCCCCCGCCCCCTTGTCAAAAATAGCTAAAATGAAAAAAATGAACACTCATCTTTTACTTTCTCTAATAACAACCTAAAACATGAACCTTGGTTGAAAAAAACTAAAGTTGTCCTTTAAAGACCTCTTTAAGCCTCGTACAAAGCCAACTCGAGGTTGTGACAAATCATGACAACAAACACAATTGTTTGGGCCGAACAAATAATTAGAAAGAAGAAGGAAAAAAAACGGCAGGTTACAACACGGTTGTCATGATTTGTCACAACTCGAGTTGGCTTTGTCCGCGGCGTAAACGTGTTTAAATAAATACTTTTTGTAAAGCCTACGGGGAAAGATGAACGGGGAATTAACTTCTGGGTCTCTCTCGTCGTCATGAAAGGGGGCGGGACTGCGACGCTCTATTATAATTATATCAAACATATTGCAGGTAATGTAGGGGTTCCCCCTGGTGGCTCAACCAGTTGAATCATACTCTCATGGGTGTCTGTCTGCTACTATAGAGCACCGAAGTCTGACGTCAATATCGGTAGAGGGCGCTAAAGGCCTATTCATAGTCTGGATTTGCTCCGGTGGTGAGGTGACCACCGCTCCGGTGGTGAGGTGACCACCGGAGCTGAAATAACGTTGAGCGGTGGTGAGTAAAAACAGAGAGAAGGGCTGGGGCGGTGGCGGTGGTTTGCTCTATACCGTGGCTCAGTGACGTCATGTTGTAGTTCGGTGGTTGTGGTTCGGTGGTTTAGACTTAGATAGCATTTGAAACAGACTTATAGCATGTCATGTAGACAGCACAATAATTGCATTGTATGTAGTCATAGCACATCATAGTACATATGTATAGCATAGTATAGTATATATGTATAGTTAATATGTATAGTGTCATTATATAGATATGTTCTAGTTACGTTCTTAGCTTACGCATGTTTCTTGATAAATGCATTTTATATATGTGATGTATTCCCTTACTTTTGTTCTTGCCTAATGTAAATCGCTCTGGATTAAGAGCGTCTGCTAAATGCCTAAATTGTAAATTGGTGGTCACCTAACCACCGGAAATCCAGACTACGTTTGAGCCTTAAGTCCACAGGTTCATGTACTTTTTATTTGCATTGTAATCATTTTAGATCGCCTCAAATAAGAACTGTGTTTGAAAAAATCATCCCGGCCGTTTCACTCATATGGATATGAAGAATCAACTGACAGAGTAAACGCTATTGTTACTGCGGCTGAATTAGTTTTCACTAGACAGATATCATCATGAGTGACTGTAAACGATACAGAGACACCTCCCTGACAACATCGCAGAGACAGTGTGTTTATTTTTGGACCACAATTCTTATACGAGACGATTTTAAGATGACCCGATGTTATTCTCCATAGAGGAAAACTTCCATGAATCATGCAGGGGATGAGTGAGTGACGTCAGGTGCGGAAGTCCTGACGTCACTCGCTCATCCCCTGGTTCTGCCTGGTTCACGGAAGTAATTTCTCTATGGAGAATAACATGGGCTCATCTTAAAATGATTTCATATAAGCGTTGTGGTCCAAAAATAAACAAGCTGTCTCTGCGTTATTGTCAGGGAGGTGTCTCTGTATCGTTATATTGTCAGGGAGGTGTCTCTGTATCGTTATATTGTCAGGGAGGTGTCTCTGTATCGTTTACAGTCACTCATATATGATGTTCTAGCGAAAATGTTCAGTAGCAGTAACAATATCGTTTTCTCTCAGTCAGTTGATTCTTCATATCCATATGAGTGAAACGGCCAAGATGACATGTTTATTTTTGAAACACCGTTCTTATGAGTCGATCTAAAATCCCCCTATGGGGATTACAATGCAAATAAAAAGTACATGAACCTGTGGATTTGCGCCCTCTACCGACATTGACGTCGGACTTCGGCGCTCTATACTCTCATCTGATTAATGCAAACTAAACTGAAGGCGATGATGGGGATGTGTGGGACTTCGTCAGGGGCCGCATTTTACAAAAGGTTCTTTGGCACAGGTCCTACAGTAGTGTCACGTATGAGAATATTGCAGTCGGGTAAATAGATTGATGACGTACGGAGTATAAATGCGCGTTATGCTAGTAAGTTGTTCACATTATGTGATATAATAGACATATATACTGTTTGCTCGATCCCAAATTCTAGAAATGTTATTTGGATATTTGACCAGCAATGTCTGTCCCTATCTATGTCCGTCTGTATGTACTGTACGTCTGTACGTACGTACGTACGTACGTACATACATACATACGTACGTACGTACGTACGTACGTACGTATGTATGTATGTTTAGGGTACCAACAGGTGACAAAGTGGCGCTGCATGTCCAGCTTCATGATGGGAAGCCGAGTTTTAGTGTAGCAGTCTACCAGACGCAATAGCATTTGTTGACCACCAAGTGTCACTGTTGCACCACGCACTTCAGACAGATTTGATTTTCTTTCATGTATTACCATGTGTTGTTCTTGCTTAGTTGCTTACTGTAAATTGCTCTGGATTAAGAGAGTCTGATAAATTGTAAATTGTAGATAGCATATTGTTTAGACCGACGCTAGGTTTGAGGTTTGCCTTCTATCCTATAGTTACTAAGCACGTAGTCGTTTTCTTTGCACTGTACTTATGTGACCGCGTAGCGCCATAGCCTGTCATTTGTCGACTAACATCAAATAAACGGTAACACAGATTGACATGCTATATGATATAATATCGAGTGTTGTATGATCTTCTGACATGGCATCCTGGTACAACATCGTAATAGTCAAAGAAACCTGTTCATAAAAGGGCCCATATATTCTCAGAACCAACATTGGAGGGAGGGACAATCTGTGGAATGGCCGTAGGAGGTAGAACAGATCAAAACCAAACCAAAATAAAAGTGCAATTTTGGACTACTACTACCACAACATAAAACCCGACCCTAGCAGCCAGCAATCATCGACACCGTAGAAATACAGCATGCGTCCACACCATTCTTACACCATTCTTACAACAAGCTTCTAGAAACACCGTTAAACTCATGCAGTACACCGAGTGTGTTTGAATAGGGCCACAGTAAGATGCTGTTTTGCTGGGTGGACCATATGGGGCCACGGTAAGATGTTGTTTTGCTGGGTGGGCCATATAGCACCATTGTAAGATGTTGTTTTGCTGGGTGGACCATATAGGGCCACAGTAAGATGTTGTTTTGCTGGGTGGGCCATATAGGCCCACTGTAAGATGTTGTTTTGCTGGGTGGGCCATAGGGTTTCAACATGTAAAGGCTGTATAGGGCAGGCTAGTAAAGCTAAGGCTATTGAAAGGTGAGCTACGTGCTCAGCCCGAAAAATGTGAGCTCTATCTTTTTCAACTTTTTATTTTTCTCCAGATACCACAATGGGCATTTTTTTTTCTTCACTTGGCTGAAATATATACTATTTTTTTGCCGTTTACAAAAAAAGTGTATTTAATAAGATATAATAATGGAAGACCGTAATCAATCATGCATGGATGACATGCGACTCCGCGTCGGGGACGTCCGTTGCAGTGGTGGTAGTGCTTTTACTTAAGTACTGTACTTTAAGTACAATTTTGAGGTGTTTGTACTTTACTTGAGTATTTCCAATTTCCAGTACTTTTACTTCTACTCCACTAACATCTCAGAGGCAAAATGTGTACTTTTACTCCACTACAATTATTTGAAAACTTTAGTTTAGTTAACCACTTCAACCCTATACATTTCCGCCATTTGAAAATAGCCGATCTACAAGCTCACAACGCGACGCATTGTGAGCTTGTAGATCTGCTCTTTTCAATAGATTTTGTACACATTTTGAACTTGTGAAATGGCACATTCTGCACAATGAGTGCTTTTAGTACTTTAAGTACATTTTGATGCTGATACTTTTGTACTTAACTACATCCACTCAACTACATTTTCAATTCCGTACTTTTACTTGTAACGAAGTAGTTCTAAATTGCAGTATTGGTACTTTTACTTAAGTAAAACAATTGAGTACTTTTTCCACCACTGGTCCGTTGTCATTTTCCCCCACGATGAAAAATATTAAAAAGGTATTTTTTCATCCGAGTGGAATACCTCTTGGCCATGCGTTACATAACGTTGATACTATGCCTTTTGGTTACATGGTAATTATATATGTATTTAATGTTGTGCGTAAAAAACAACAACTAAGAATAAAGAAATCGCGAAATACCCGACTTTTCTTCCGAGCATGATTTTGTAAGTCTCTCGCTGTTTGGAGCCGTCGTTAAATATCGGTTCGTCAGACTGAGTTGTCGTAAAGTGAAGGGAGGGAGAGGCTAGGGAACAGCCCCGCGCTAATATTCTTCTTCACATTTGCTCTAAGGGGGAAATTTGAGAACATGGACGCCGTAACCTGCACGTGGGGGTAGTTCAGTAGTAACTGTAATTTCTCTGCATGTCTGGACCTTATATATGAATAGAGACGGCACCCGGAGGAAACCCTGAGGGGAAAATGGACATAGTGGCCAAATTTGGTATTGCAGCGCTGGGCCAATTCTGGTCCGTTGACTATCATTGCGCACGTTCATGATGACACGTGAACGCTGTTTCATACGTGAACGTGTGCAATGATAGTCAACGGACCAGCATTTTCAAATGATCGGAATCGGATCGGGAGCAAAAAAGAAAACGTCGCCGGGACATCCCTAGTATCAATATTATATCCATATGATGATATTAGACTGGATTATTGTCTGTGATTTTGGATATTGCACTATTGTGATATGGCATAAATGTGTCCTATACAAATTTAAATATCGGATCGGGAAAAATCGGTAATCGGCAAATACTCAAAATCAAACGATCGGATCGGGAGCAAAATATCGTGATCAGGACATCCCGATTTATCACACAACCGTAGCTTCATGGCCCGATTCGTACTCGGACGCTCGCTGGTGTCGCGTATACCCAAAATATCGGAACTACAAGCCGTTTCAGCTTGAAGGATCTTCGGTGAGGCGACGCGGCGCACAAGACCTGGCATGAATCAGGCGTTACTCGATCTGGCCAATGCAGAGCGACGTTGCTACGTGGCGGCCATCTTACCTCGGGGGCAGCATAACATTGTGTCTATGGGGCATGTACTTTTTAAATAACCATAACTTGCTCAATTTTCATCCGATTTTCAAACGGTTTGGTTTGTTATAAACGTCAGACGTCCGCATATTTTTATACGACGTTCATATAAAAACAAAATTAAGCAGATACGTGTCCTGAATCATAGCCACGTTGACAACGTTTGTAAATCCGTCAAGATTTGAGGGAGTTATGACTATTTTTGATCTCTGTATAGCAGCAGTGGCGGACGGCCATGTTTGATACGAGTTCCGTCCACAAAAAAAGGTCACTCGCGTTGACAGTTCAGTGCTTGGTGGTGGCCTTAGGGGTTGACATCATACAACCATAATTTTCAGTTATCAGCCCTAGGGGTGATATTAGTTAGCCCTGTTGATCCTTTCATCGATGCTCCTCCAGGGCCAAATAAATTCTGGGCATGTAATAAAGAGTGATATGCAGATTCCATTCAATTTACCCCAGACTATCAGTCGCTATAAGTATAGCTCTCTAAACACATCGCATGGTGTCTTTACGAGCTGCTGGAAAATACGCGCGCGCGCGTTTTTTGTGTGTGTCTGTGTGTGTCACTGTATTTTAGGGATGTCTTGAAACGTATCAAAAAGGAGACTTGCTATAAGCTACAGCTAGTCTGTAAGCATGCCAAGATCATGCCCGGTTGCCACGGTAGTCAGCGTTATGTGCGTGGAACATGTGACAGTAGTCAGCGTTATGTGCGTAGAACATGTGGAACATGTGGAACATGTGGAACATGCGACAAAAGAAACAAAAAACAAAACCACATGCATATGTCTTTTAGAAAGGGCACTAGCGTGCAGCGCCTCACATTGCTGGCAGTGTTCCATTTACAAATATGTACACGGCAGATGATTACTATACATAATGTTAGTAATATACTGTATAAATACCTCTGTATAAATGGACTTTATACATCTAAATCAGAGAATTGTATAAGGTACCGGCGGGGGTAAGGAGGGCATATTCTGACAAGGAATGGAAGAAAGTCTAAGAGTTTATTTATTTTCTTTTAAATTTTGTATATGTATTATCCTTTTGCATATTGAGTGTCTTTCTTTGAACCCTGAGTCAAACGTGAGCCTTGTGAAACCTCCAAGACTTCTTGTAGCGTCGCCGTGGTGGGCGGGGCGAGGCGGGGCGATGACCCAGAGGTCAGAGGTCAGCCGGGGCCTACAACTACTACTACTTCCCCGCCGGAAGCCCGGGGTCGGAAACGGGCCGGTGGAGTCCCGTCGTTCCTGATGAGCCGCTGGGCGGCGGCGGCGGCGAAGGAGTCGCGACGTCGGGGAGCGAGGCTTGCCGCGCGGCGGACGGGAAGGGAGATCTGGTGGACGCAGCAGCAGCACCGCACCGCTGCGGCCGGTGGTTGTGGTCGTGGTGGTGGGGGTCGTGGTGGTGGGGTTGCGACTCCAGAGAGTCAACGTGGTGGTCGTTTGGCTCGTGTCTGCTGTGGCCCGAGGCCGCCGCCGCAGCCCCGGCGTCCCCCTCCGGCGGTTCTACGACAAAGTCGACGTCCGGGAAAGTGTCGTCCGAGGGGGGCGGGGCCGGGCAGGGTTCTTTGGGTTGGCTCTGTGTCCGACGGAACAGCGGAGCAGACAGACGTCCCGTCACGTAGAACATCGTGTCGGAAAGAAGAGCAGAAGGACATGCATGTCAAAACAGAACACAAGTTCAACATTTCAACAGTAATATAATAATCACATAATAACAGACTAGTTTAATGTATTAATGTCATATTTGGAAATTGATTAGATGTTTTCTAAATTATATAAGCAACAAAATACATAAAGCTTACTTTTTAATTGGGTGTGTGGGGTAAGGTAAGGTACCTGAATATTAGATAAGGAGATTGAGAAACACTGGTTCTGCAGGCAGCAATGATTATTATCAAACTACAGAGCTTAAAGGTACATTCAGTGATCTCACTTAATTCAACTATCACTTATTTTTTCTTATTTTTTGGATAATCCTCCCTACTATAAAGTGTGCTGACCATATAAGGAGTTCCTCCCTGTCCCCAGTGAGCCCCTGGGGTCAAAAAACCCTAGTTTCGGTTTGGGCTTTGGGTGGCAAAGCTTTCATCCAATCAGGATGAGAGGTGCCTTCCTCCAATCATGATCGAGTGTGGCTGGCATTGGTGCGCGTGCTGTTGGTCTGTTGTACTTCCCCCACTGTAGAGCGTGTGCATGTGCACATCTTGTTACCGGGTGGACCAGGTTTTTTTCCAAATCACCCAAATCACTGAATGCTCCTTTAAGCATGTAGGGATTTCTTTTTGTTTACACTTTTACAGCATAGGCCTACATCATATGGGCATTGTAGCGGATGTAGCTAATATGACCCATAGCCTGGAGGGATGCAACGCACGTGTGTGTGTGTGTGTGTGTGTGTGTGTGTGTGTGTGTGTGTGTGTGTGTGTGTGTGTGTGTGTGTGTGTGTGTGTGTGTGTGTGTGTGTGTGTGTGTGTGTGTGCGTGCGTGCGTGCGTGCGTGCGTGCGTGCGTGCGTGCGTGCGTGCGTGCGTGTATGACAGCCCAGCTAGCCGTCAGAAGGACCACCTTGGACATCATTTCTGGCTGCGCCCCTGGTCAGGGCTATCAGTGTACCTGGGGCTGGGGCTGGGGAGGGGCCGGGCTGAGGCTCAGCCCAGCTGTCTGCATGACGGACCCAGGCTGGACCATGACGGCGGCGGGCTGCTGGTGGTACACCGGCTCGGGGCTGGAGATGACGGTGCCGACGGCGGCCGGCCGCTGGTGGTACTCCTCGGGGCTGGAGGTGACGGCGGGCCGCTGGTGGTACTCCTCGGGGCTGGAGGTGACGGTGCTGTAGGCCGGAGGA
This sequence comes from Electrona antarctica, assembly GCF_951216825.1. Taxonomy (NCBI): domain Eukaryota; kingdom Metazoa; phylum Chordata; class Actinopteri; order Myctophiformes; family Myctophidae; genus Electrona; species Electrona antarctica. The sequence goes on along the minus strand of NC_136803.1, from coordinate 592,008 downwards.
CCCGACACACTACTCTGTCTCTGCAGCAGGTGAAGAATGGCCTGGATGTCCGACGTCATCTGAGACTCCAGTCTACCATGAGGAAAGAAAATTACATACAGTTAGTTATACATTACATGTACAGTTAGTTATACATTACATGTTAGTTAGTTTAATTTATTGTCCACATGTGGACAGTAAAAAGAACAAACAACAACAACAGTAAAAAGAACAAACAGCAACAACAACAACAACAACAACAACAACAACAACATGGCGAAAATGCAGGACAACACAGTGGCAAATATTAAAAACCAATCTAGCGAGACATGGTATCATTTAGTGTCTTAATGGCATTAGGGATGAAGGAATGTTTTAAAGATGTTACGGTTAGCTTTTGGTACTTTGTACCGTCTACCAGAGGGGAGTAGTTGGAACTCCCTGCAGAGTGGATGAGAGGAGGAGGTCATTTGCTACTTCCTTGTAGATACAACTTAATTGTTTCTGTCCTCTGCCCAATGATTTTTGAGGCTAGGTTCACTAGATTCGCTGCAGCTTTGCTTCTCCCTTCAATGGCTCCCAAACCTTTTCATATCAAGGACCCCAGAAATTATACTCATTAGCCAAGGACCCCCTCCCTCACCCCCATGTGGAAATACATGCCAAGGACCCCCTCCCTCCCCCCCATGTGGAAATACATGCCAAGGACCCCCTCCCTCCCCCCCATGTGGAAATACATGTCAAGGACCCCCTCCCTCCCCCCCATGTGGAAATACATGCCAAGGACCCCCTCCCTCCCCCCCATGTGGAAATACATGCCAAGGACCCCCTCCCTCCCCCCCCATGTGGAAATACATGCCAAGGACCCCCTCCCTCCCCCCCCATGTGGAAATACATGCCAAGGACCCCCTCCCTCCCCCCCATGTGGAAATACATGTCAAGGACCCCCCCATAAGAGAAGATTTGTATCGCTCTAGGGCCCCTGGTTTGACCTGAATTAGGCTACGACCCCCAATTAAATGGCATTTCCATCTCTGGGACCCCAATGTATACAGTATTGTAAAATGAATGCTGATGTAACTCTGAGAGTGTACAAATGGAACCAAATGGACCCTCTGTCTATTCAGCTATGGCCGCCTCTTTAACCTGACCGCCGTAGGGTCCACTGGGCCACCCGGGCCGTGGCCCTAGTCCGTTTAGAGCTGTCCCAGTCCAACGTCGAAAAGAGGAGAGCGAAGAAACAAGAAAAACCACAAGAGATATCCTACATTGGCAGCCCTTCACCCCCCCAGCCCTTCACCCCCCCAGAAGTTCTGTTAAGTTCTGTTAGTAGTAAAACCACAGCGAGGTGCCTAAATGGTCCCCCATTAGCAATTGGGCAAAAGGGTTCACAGTTTTTCACACCTATCGCCGGAGTTGGGCTGAAGCCCCAACTGGCGATTCTAATTAGCCCAGTCAATTCAATAATTTAATCCACGCTACCCCGCCTGCTTTCACCCAATGAGACCTGAGACCAGATTCTACAAGACTAATGTCTTCTGAATCATCATAAAACAGTAAGAAAGATTTGCGTTTACACCTTTCCAAAGTATTAAACATGTACTTTTTCTTTCCCCCCTGACGATAATCTTGGTGTAAAGCGAAGACGTCGCCCGTCTGGGGAAACTCTGCCCCCTACCGACTGTCCCACTGTGGCGTTCTCTATGCATGCAGGATGACGTGATTCTTCCACACCTGTGCGTGTGTGCATGTGTGTGCGTGTGTGTGTGTGTGTGTGTGTGTGTGTGTGTGTGTGTGTGTGTGTGTGTGTGTGTGTGTGTGTGTGTGTGTGTGCACGCGTGCGTGTGTGTGATCACATAACCACATTGAATTAATCACAGCCCCATCTGCCTTCGGTTACAGCACTGACACCACTGATACCAGATGAGAGAGAGAGAGTGTGTGTGTGTGTGTGTGTGTGTGTGTGTGTGTGTGTCCACACACACGACGACAAGCATAATTACAGCCACGCGACGCAAGGAAGAGAACCCTGAGGCACTGATGACAGCCATGTGGACGGTGGTGACACCATGACTTGTTGATACTCATTTCAAACACTAGAGGGAGTCTGAAACCACAGTTATGACCAGTGTGTGTTATTAAAGGTATATTCAGTGATTTCACTTAATTCAAATATCACTTATTTTTTTGTTTTGTTGTGATAATCCTCCCTATTATAGAGTGGGTTGACCATGTAAGGAGTTCCTTCCTGTCCCCAGTTAACCCCTGGGGTCAAAAAACCTTAGGTTTCGTTTTTGGCTAGGTGGCCAAGCCTTCATCCAATCAGGATAGAGAGGGGCCTTCCGCCAATTATGATCGAGCGGGGGTGGGTCTAGGTGTGTGTACTGTTGGCCTGTTGCGTGTCCCCCCCACTGTAGTGCGTGCATGTGCCGGTCACAGGTGGGGCTTGTGACCGGGGGCTTTCCAAATCACCCAAATCACTGAATGCTCCTTTAAAGCTGCCTGAGGGAAATAAGCAATTTTGTCCAGTAATGCAGTAGCCTCGGTCCCAGGCTTACTTATCTGCGAAAAGAAGAGCCTGGTCACAACCTAAGGCAGAGAAGCTATCGGCGGATGTATCCTCCGGAAAATCCGTCAGCTGTATTTCCCCCGGATACGATATTTCCCCGACCAATCACAACACTTGTTTCATCCGCGGAGAATGTAAACTGATTTGTAAAGCATCAACGTCATTTCCTTGGGCGATACTTCCGCTAAAATCGATGATAGTCTTTTCAGCGTAGGTCTTGCCCAGGGTGGTAATGCAGTGGTTCCCAAACTTTTTCATGTCAAGGACCCCCAAATTGACACACAGAGCCCCATTTGAAAAGATATGCCAGGGACCCCCATAAGAGAAGATATTTGTACGGCTCTGGCAGTGATTCTCAACCTGTTTAATTTCAAGGACCCCCCAGTTTGACATGCATTAGTCCACGGACGCCCCATTTAATAGCATTTCTATCTCTGGGACCCCCCAATTTATATTGTAAAATCAATGTTATTTTAACTCTGAGAGTGTACAAATGGAACCAAATGGACCCGTTGGGTTCCATTTGTACACTTTCTGAGTTACAGACCCATAATGGTCCATTTGGTTCCAAACTATAAATTAGCTGGGGACCCCCTGGAACTCCTCAGGTACCCCTGGGGGTCCCCGGACCCCCTGGAACTCCCTCAGGTACCCCTGGGGGACCCCCTGGAACTCCCTCAGGTACCCCTGGGGGTCCCCGGACCCCCTGGAACTCCCTCAGGTACCCCTGGGGGTCCCCGGACCCCACTTTGGGTACCACTGCTGTAATGCACATGTAATTTATTAGAGGTGACGTACAGTAAATTACAATGTTAATTATATCGCCTTGCATGTCCAATGTAATGGCTTAACCCAGGGGTGGGCAACTTTGACGATGGAGAGGGCCACTATATTTCCACACTCACTCCCTAGGGCCATATATATATGTCGCTGCGACGCGTTTTGAGCTTGTAGATCGGCTATTTTTGCTATATTCGAATTGAAATGTTGAATTATTTTTTACTGTTTTTGAATTGGAATCCTGAAAATTAACATTTTTATGTAATTTCAAATGCCTTTTAATTATACGTGTGTTGAAGCAATGAGCTACTAATTTAGACTGAAGTAATTAAAGCGGGTCATGTTTGCATGTTGTGGAATTGTAAACAGCTGAAACCAATATTATATCAGTATTCTGACATTAACCCGAGGGCCGCATTAAGTGAAGGTGGGGGCCGCATGTGGCCCCCGGGCCGCCAGTTGCCCACCCCTGGCTTAACCCATTTAGACCTGGAGCCGATTAAAAAATAACGTTTTCTGAAGAACCAATGTTTCTATGTCAGTGGTGCTCAACCTCTATGTCAGTGGTGCTCAACCTCTATGTCAGTGGGTGCTCAACCTTTTTCATGTCAAGGACCCCCAGAATGATCTGGGTTCGCGATGAAAAAATATGAGTGCCGCGCTACGAGCTTGTAGATCTGCTATTTTTCAATAGCTAAAGTATAACATAATGCTTAGAACTACAAAAGGGGGTTCCCGCCCTGAATGAAATTAAGTCTTTGGTTACACTGCATGCCCACAGCCCTCCTATGAGACACAGACTGGTTTCTGAACTGCCCACAGCCCTCCTATGAGACACAGACTGGTTTCTGAACTGCCCACAGCCCTCCTATGAGACAGACTGGTTTCTGAACTGCCCACAGCCCTCCTATGAGACACAGACTAGTTTCTGAACTGCCCACAGCCCTCCTATGAGAGAAAGACTGGTTTCTGGTCTGCCCACAGCCCTCCTATGAGACACAGACTGGTTTCTGAACTGCCCACAGCCTTCCTATGAGAGACAGACTGGTTTCTGAACTGCCCACAGCCCTCCTATGAGACACAGACTGGTTTCTGAAATACCCACAGCCCTCCTATGAGACACAGACTGGTTTCTGAACTGCCCACAGCCCTCCTATGAGACACAGACTGGTTTCTGAACTGCCCACAGCCCTCCTATGAGACACAGACTAGTTTCTGAACTACCCACAGCCCTCCTATGAGACACAGACTGGTTTCTGAACTGAACACAGCCCTCCTATGAGACAGACTGGTTTCTGAACTGCCCACAGCCCTCCTATGAGACACAGACTAGTTTCTGAACTGCCCACAGCCCTCCTATGAGACACAGACCTGTTTCTGAACTGCCCACAGCCCTCCTATGAGACACATACTGGTTTCTGAACTGCCCACAGCCCTCCTATGAGACACAGACTGGTTTCTGAACTGCCCACAGCCCTCCTATGAGACACAGACCGGTTTCTTAACCGCCCACAGCCCTCCTATGAGACACAGACCGGTTTCTGGACTGCCCACAGCCCTCATATGAGACACAGACTGGTTTCTGAACTGAACACAGCCCTCCTATGAGACAGACTGGTTTCTGAACTGCCCACAGCCCTCCTATGAGACACAGACTAGTTTCTGAACTGCCCACAGCCCTCCTATGAGACAGACCTGTTTCTGAACTGCCCACAGCCCTCCTATGAGACACATACTGGTTTCTGAACTGCCCACAGCCCTCCTATGAGACACAGACCGGTTTCTTAACCGCCCACATCCCTCCTATGAGACACAGACCGGTTTCCGAACCGCCCACAGCCCTCCTATGAGACACAGACCGGTTTCCGAACCGCCCACAGCCCTCCTATGAGACACAGACTGGTTTCTGAACCGCCCACAGCCCTCCTATGAGACACAGACCGGTTTCTTAACCGCCCACAGCCCTTCTATGAGACACAGACCGGTTTCCGAACCGCCCACAGCCCTCCTATGAGACACAGACCGGTTTCCGAACCGCCCACAGCCCTCCTATGAGACACATACTGGTTTCTGAACCGCCCACAGCCCTCCTATGAGACACAGACTGGTTTCTGAACTGCCCACGGCCCTCCTATGAGACACAGATTTTTTTTTGCTATTTTATCATTTCATCATTAGTGAGAGCAACTTTACCTTGTAGCAGAGTAATATTTGACCAGCAGTATTCGTATCTATACTTTGACTGACGTTGACTTACAAACAGTGTACTGTAAATGTAAATGACAGCTGGTTTATATTCGTCTCTGGTGCGCCTGTTTGTCGCTGTCTCTTAAATCAATGCAGCCAATTTGTCTGAATAATGGAGAGGGAGGTCTGGAGAGACGGAGATAAAACAAGGTGAAGTGGATAAACTGAAGAGACAGAATCAAGGGGGGTGGGGGAGGGGGTGGATGACGGGTCGATAAAGACATCCAGCAGTATGAGGAAGGGTCTGACAGCCGAGACAAAGTGCATTCTGCTGCATTTTAACGAAGTCGCCCCCTACCCATTTAGACCTGACGTCGAAATTAAAAAAAATGTTGTCTAAATCATGACCTCCTCATGAAACATCCTATGTTTCTATATCAGTCGTTCTCAAACATTTTCTTGTCAAGGACCCCCAAAAATATATGTAATTGGCCGCCGACCCCCATCTGAATAAATATGTCGTTCCAGGGACCCCCCAGAAGCAAAGATTTGAGTTAAAAAGGTTCACTCTGAAAGAATATATATTCAAAGATGTGCGCCACATTTTTACGATTTTTAAAAAATAGCAGACCTGCACTCGGTGCCGCGCTATGAACACCAAAATGCTTAAAACACCAAAAGGGGTTCCCGCCCAAAATGGGTTAACAAAGTCTCCCCCTCCCCTAAAACTCGCCCGTGTCCGAGTGACATTCCTCCATCACCTCCCTCCCTCCTACCGAGGTCCCAGCATGCACTGGGGCACGTCAGGATCCTTGGGGATGTGTGAGAGAGCGCGCCTCGTGGGCACGCAATATTTATAGCGCCTGCCTGCCTGCCTGCGTAATGTTTCTTATTTTTTTCTTGGTTTTCTGAGCTCAATTGCACCCATAGTAAGGGCATTTTATCAGGTATTTGACCAATCTGGGAACTAAATTGTTACCAATAAATGTGTGTTTCTAAAGGTGTCTAATAACATTAGTTTCATAATATATGTCACATGCTACTTAAAGAATGATGAAATTTGGACTTTTTTGCCTTATATAGGATGTTAAGGGTATGGTCACATATTATGCTAATAACTCAAATTTCCCACGGGAGTTGAATTTAAATCTTTTAGTACATGTTATTAGACACCTTGAAACACATTGGTGAAGACATTTCTTGGTAACGATTTAGTTCCCAGATTTTCATAGATTTATCTTACTACCAAAAACCCTGAACTTTTAACATTCAGTAGATGTTCTGTGGTCTGGGGGTTTTCTGGCTCAAACCAGTGTTCTGATTCTCCTGTGGACGGTGAGGTAAGGGTCCACAAATCCCATACATGACATTAACAATTTGACATTCCAAGAGAAAATGCCAACAGACCACAGAAAAGTTCAGGTTGTGTTTGGGGTGTAATTGAGGTCATGAAACCTATAAAAATAAAAATAAAAATAAAAATAAAAATAAAAATAAAAATAAAAATAAAAATAAAAATAAAAATAAAAATAAAAATAAAAATAAAAATAAAAATAAATGAATGTCATGAACCCATTAAGATATTAGACTCTCACGCTGGAGACTCGAGTTCTAATCCCTGGCGTTACACATAGTCCATAGATCCTGCTGGGTGGTTACACATAGTCCATAGATCCTGCTGGGTGGTTTTACCTGTACGCAACTTTTAAACCAGTGCTTCAGCGTTTGGGGGACATGAGGGGATTTTATTTATTTTTATTTAACCAGTAAAAACACATTGAGACTGCGTCTCTTTTCCAACTGAGACACGGGGACACGGGGAGAACATGTGAGGGTATCTACCCTAGGGGACACGGGGAGAACATGTGAGGGTATCTACCCTAGGGGACACGGGGAGAACATGTGAGGGTACCTACCCTAGGGGACACGGGGAGAACATGTGAGGGTACCTACCCTAGGGGACACGGGGAGAACATGTGAGGGTATCTACCCTAGGTGACACGGGGAGAACATGTGAGGGTATCTACCCTAGGGGACACGGGGAGAACATGTGAGGGTACCTACCCTAGGGGACACGGGGAGAACATGTGAGGATATCTACCCTAGGGGACACGGGGAGAACATGTGAGGGTACCTACCCTAGGGGACACGGGGAGAACATGTGAGGGTATCTACCCTAGGGGACACGGGGAGAACATGTGAGGGTATCTACCCTAGGGGACACGGGGAGAACATGTGAGGGTACCTACCCTAGGGGACACGGGGAGAACATGCAAACTCCACACAGAAAGGCCCTTTCGCCAACCTCGCCTCGGGTATGGGCACTGATGACACGGAGGAGGGAACACGCTCCCAGCGCCCACAGCGTCCCCAGCGGGAATCGAACCCAGGACCTTCTAGCTGTGAGGCGACAGCACTACCGACTGTGCCACCGTGCCCCCAGGTACAAGACATTTGTGAGAGAATGCACAGTGGGCGGCAGATATCGCAGATATTCTGAATCGATGACGTCGCAAACTTGTTAAAACCTTGTTGGAGGTCGAACACAAAGTGACTTTGCTTTAATTTCCAGTGTTGTTTTTTTTATTACGTGGTCACGTTGTGACATCGATCATAAAGATGGACCCGCGGCACTTCACGTTCCTCCTCTGGACGATCATAAAGATGGACCCGCGGCACTTCACGTTCCTCCTCTGGACGATCATAAAGATGGACCCGCGGCACTTCACGTTCCTCCTCTGGACGATCATAAAGATGGACCCGCGGCACTTCACGTTCCTCCTCTGGACGATCATAAAGATGGACCCGCGGCACTTCACGTTCCTCCTCTGGACGATCATAAAGATGGACCCGCGGCACTTCACGTTCCTCCTCTGGACGATCATAAAGATGGACCCGCGGCACTTCACGTTCCTCCTCTGGACGATCATAAAGATGGACCCGCGGCACTTCACGTTCCTCCTCTGGACGATCATAAAGATGGACCCGCGGCACTTCACGTTCCTCCTCTGGACGATCATAAAGATGGACCCGCGGCACTTCACGTTCCTCCTCTGGACGATCATAAAGATGGACCCGCGGCACTTCACGTTCCTCCTCTGGACGATCATAAAGATGGACCCGCGGCACTTCACGTTCCTCCTCTGGACGATCATAAAGATGGACCCGCGGCACTTCACGTTCCTCCTCTGGACGATCATAAAGATGGACCCGCGGCACTTCACGTTCCTCCTCTGGACGATCATAAAGATGGACCCGCGGCACTTCACGTTCCTCTTCTGGACGATCATAAAGATGGACCCGCGGCACTTCACGTTCCTCCTCTGGACGATCATAAAGATGGACCCGCGGCACTTCACGTTCCTCCTCTGGACGATCATAAAGATGGACCCGCGGCACTTCACGTTCCTCCTCTGGACGATCATAAAGATGGACCCGCGGCACTTCACGTTCCTCCTCTGGACGATCATAAAGATGGACCCGCGGCACTTCAGGTTCCTCCTCTGGACGATCATAAAGATGGACCCGCGGCACTTCACGTTCCTCCTCTGGACGATCATAAAGATGGACCCGCGGCACTTCACGTTCCTCCTCTGGACGATCATAAAGATGGACCCGCGGCACTTCACGTTCCTCCTCTGGACGATCATAAAGATGGACCCGCGGCACTTCACGTTCCTCCTCTGGACGATCATAAAGATGGACCCGCGGCACTTCACGTTCCTCCTCTGGACGATCATAAAGATGGACCCGCGGCACTTCACGTTCCTCCTCTGGACGATCATAAAGATGGACCCGCGGCACTTCACGTTCCTCCTCTGGACGATCATAAAGATGGACCCGCGGCACTTCACGTTCCTCCTCTGGACGATCATAAAGATGGACCCGCGGCACTTCACGTTCCTCCTCTGGACGATCATAAAGATGGACCCGCGGCACTTCACGTTCCTCCTCTGGACGATCATAAAGATGGACCCGCGGCACTTCACGTTCCTCCTCTGGACGATCATAAAGATGGACCCGCGGCACTTCACGTTCCTCCTCTGGACGATCATAAAGATGGACCCGCGGCACTTCACGTTCCTCCTCTGGACGATCATAAAGATGGACCCGCGGCACTTCACGTTCCTCCTCTGGACGATCATAAAGATGGACCCGCGGCACTTCACGTTCCTCCTCTGGACGATCATAAAGATGGACCCGCGGCACTTCACGTTCCTCCTCTGGACGATCATAAAGCTGGACCCGCGGCACTTCACGTTCCTCCTCTGGACGATCATAAAGATGGACCCGCGGCACTTCACGTTCCTCCTCTGGACGATCATAAAGATGGACCCGCGGCACTTCACGTTCCTCCTCTGGACGATCATAAAGATGGACCCGCGGCACTTCAGGTTCCTCCTCTGGACGATCATAAAGATGGACCCGCGGCACTTCACGTTCCTCCTCTGGACGATCATAAAGATGGACCCGCGGCACTTCACGTTCCTCCTCTGGACGATCATAAAGATGGACCCGCGGCACTTCACGTTCCTCCTCTGGACGATCATAAAGATGGACCCGCGGCACTTCACGTTCCTCCTCTGGACGATCATAAAGATGGACCCGCGGCACTTCACGTTCCTCCTCTGGACGATCATAAAGATGGACCCGCGGCACTTCACGTTCCTCCTCTGGACGATCATAAAGATGGACCCGCGGCACTTCACGTTCCTCCTCTGGACGATCATAAAGATGGACCCGCGGCACTTCACGTTCCTCCTCTGGACGATCATAAAGATGGACCCGCGGCACTTCACGTTCCTCCTCTGGACGATCATAAAGATGGACCCGCGGCACTTCACGTTCCTCCTCTGGACGATCATAAAGATGGACCCGCGGCACTTCACGTTCCTCCTCTGGACGATCATAAAGATGGACCCGCGGCACTTCACGTTCCTCCTCTGGACGATCATAAAGATGGACCCGCGGCACTTCACGTTCCTCCTCTGGACGATCATAAAGATGGACCCGCGGCACTTCACGTTCCTCCTCTGGACGATCATAAAGATGGACCCGCGGCACTTCACGTTCCTCCTCTGGACGATCATAAAGATGGACCCGCGGCACTTCACGTTCCTCCTCTGGACGATCATAAAGATGGACCCGCGGCACTTCACGTTCCTCCTCTGGACGATCATAAAGATGGACCCGCGGCACTTCACGTTCCTCCTCTGGACGGAAACCAAAGATTTTTACTAGATCCATTATTTATGCTCCACCTTATTAAAGAATGAATCAATTTAAGCCATTTAGACCTGAGGCAACGTATAGCTTTAATTAAACCACTTTAACCATTATTTTAAACTTTAGATGTTGAAAAATAGCAGATCTACAAGCTCGTGCTTCCTGGAACAACATATTTTCAGATGGGGGTCCGGCGGCCAAATACAGATCATTCTGGGGGTCCTTGACATGAAATTGTTTGAGCACCGCTGACATAGAAACATAAGGTTTTTCCAGAAAACTGTCACGATTTAAGAAATAAGACATTTTGTAGAATCTGGTCTTCAGGTCTACATGGATTAACTGCAGACCCGGCTCAATAGGTACAGGTCCCTTCATACATACAGCAGGGAGGCTGCTGGGGGTTCATGTGGTTAATCATTGCTACTAAATGTTTCCCATGTGGTTGCACAGTGGAGGCCAGGGGTGGACTGGCCACAGGACGTACGTACCCGTCATATTATCGGCGGGCCGCATGCAGGCAAAGTGAGTGACAAATAAACCCTCTGCTATCTTGAATCCTTTTGCCAGCATCAGTGGCGTGCACAGACATTTAGAGGGGCAGGTGCTCAAGTTAAAAAAGGGCACCTTGTGCAGCGCGTGGAACCGGCCGGTTGCCTTAATCCATTTTGGGCGGGAACCCCTTTTGGTGTTAGCATTATGTTATGCTTTAGCTATTGAAAAATAGCAGATCTACAAGCTCATAGCGCGCCACCGAGTGGCGCGCTACGAGCTTGTAGGTCTGCTATTTTTGAAAAATCAAAAAAAAGAAAAAAAAATGTATTTTTTTTGTTTTTTTTTCAAAAGGGCACATTGCCAAAAGGGCAGGGGGTGCTCTAGCACCCCCTAGTGTCTATCTGTGCACGCCACTGTCGGCGGGCCGCATGCAGGCAAAGTGAGTGACAAATAAACCCTCTGCTATCTTGAATCCTTTTGCCAGCATCATTCTTGTGAGAGCAACACAAGGGTTGCGTAGGATGACCAGATCCAAACTGTTATTTTGAGGTATCGCTTGTGTGGGACAAGTGGGATGGGGGGGACCCCGTCCCCCCGTCCCACTTGTCCCACACAAGCGATACTGGAGTCCCGCGTTAGCAACTTACTACTTTAGTTGCTATTAAATGCCTTGATGTCATATTCGACCATAGGCCTATTGGCTATCATTTATACCATCCTCTGGTGTCTCACATTTTGTTTTAAAATCATGCTTCATTTTTATTTGCTATTTGCTATTTTTTTTTTTTTTAAAGATATTTTTTTGCGGCTTACGCCTTTTATTGGTTTTTTGAAGGGACAGTAGGCTGACAGGAAACGGGAGAGAGATGGGGGAAGACATGCAGTAAAGGCCGTGTCGGGCTCTGGAGTCGAACCCGCGGCACACTGCGACTGGATTACCAGTCGGGTGCCCAGACGGTTACGCCACCGCCTGGGCTGCTATTTGCTATTTTAACGTGCTTAAAAACACATATTGCAGGAAGAGACGACAACAGAAGGCCAACTATTAGGGGACTAAACTATTAGGGCATTTGAACACTGATGCCTGCCAGTCACAATGTGGGACAGACAGGGTCTCAATTTGTGGGACGCCTGAAAAGTCTTGGAAATGAGGGACTGTCCCTCGCAAAGAGGGACATCTGGTCACCCTAGGGTTGTGTTGGTTTGTATCATTTATGTGGTGGTATTAGGGCTTGTGTGTGTGTGTGTGTGTGTGTGTGTGTGTGTGTGTGTGTGTGTGTGTGTGTGTGTGTGTGTGTGTGTGTGTGTGTGCGCCTCGACGGAGCGGGCGGTAGAGTTTCTGCTATCTACTGTGTGCTGTTTGTGGTGCAGGGCTGGTCTGGGCCAAATTCGCGCGAAAATGACCGGACCGAATTTTTGTCCCAGTCCAGCCCTGAGTGGAGGAAAACATATACGTGTATCATGTGTTACTTAAGTAAAAGTATCAATACTGCAAAGGAGAAATACTCTGTTACAAGTAAAAGTCTGGAATTCAAAATGTACTTCAGTAAAAGTACAAAAGTACTGGTATCAAAATGTACTAAAAGTACCAAAAGTAGAAAGTACTCATTTATGCAGAATCAATTATCAAGTTTTCAAAAGTCTTAAAAGATCATTTGAAAATAGCACATCTAACAAAGCTCACAATGCGTCGCTCTGCACCACAATGCCTGTATTTTGGAAATTGGAAATAGTACGACGTACAGCACAAATAGGCAAAACATTGTACTTAAGTACAGTACTTGAGTACATGTAATTCAGGGGTGGGCAACTTTGACGATGGCGAGGGCCAATATATTTCCACATTCACTCCAAAGGGCCACAGTGCATATTACTGTCGTAGCAAAAATAGCCGATCTACAAGCTCAAAACGCGTCGCGCTGCGACGCGTTTTGAGCTTGTAGATCGGCTATTTTTGCTATATTTGAATTGAAAACCTGAATATTTTTTTGCTATTTTTTAATTGGAATCCTGAAAAGTAACCAATTTCAAATGCAGTTATAGTTATGTTACCTTTATGAAAAGACAATAACATTTTAATACTATAGTCATTAAGTACTAGTCATACTAGTCACAAAGTAATTAAAGCGGGTTTGGAATTGTAACAGCTGAAATCAATACTATATCAGTATTCTGACATTAACCCGAGGGCCGCATTAAGTGAAGGTGGGGGCCGCATGTGGCCCCCGGGCCGCCAGTTGCCCACCCCTGATGTAATTAGTCACTTTTAGACAGAGAAATGCGTTCATGTGATCGCATAATTTACGCATAATTTACGCATAATTTAAATCGGCCAAATGACCCTGCATGGTGCAGATCATCGGGTACATTATTTTCAAAACGCCCGACAAAATCACGCATATATTTGCAACTTTTCGCATATTCCGCACTGACCACCACACTGACCTGTTGAAGTCCCCCCCCCCCCCCCCCCCCTTCATGCTGACCTGTTGAGGTGCTCCTGTAACAGGTCCAGCCGCTGCTCCAGCTCTCCGTAGGTGAGGTCGGTGTCACTGTCCTCGTCCCCAGCCACGGCGTCCCGACAGCGGGCCGCGTCCTCCGCAGCCTCCCCTGGTCTGTCACACGGCCAAGAGTCTGTGTGGAGGTCTGCACGCACGCACGCACGCACGCACACACGCACGCACCACACGCACGCACGCACGCACGCACGCACGCACGCACGCACGCACGCACGCACGCACGCACGCACGCACGCACGCACGCACGCACGCACGCACGCACGCACGCACCGCACACACTCACCGCACGCACGCACCGCACGCACGCACCACACGCACCACACGCACACGCACACGCACACACACGCACACAGTCAAGAACAATAAAGCGCACACACACAGACATCCACTAGCTAAAAACCAGGTGGCGGGCCGACAGTCAGAATCTGATGATGAGCCGACAAGGCTCCAAACGTCTCGTCCATGGTGTAGAACAGGGGTTCTCAACCCGTGGGTCGCGACCCCTCGGGGGGTCGCCAAATTATTTTGGGGGTCCCCAAATTATTATTATTATTATTATTATTATTCTTTTTCAACTGAATTGCTGGAAAATGGAAATGAAGAGTTGACATGGTACACATAGTACATCATGCATACTCCTCCCTACTGATTATATCTGGTTTCATTTCATTTATTTATTTATTAATGTATTATTATATGGTGTATTGTTTCTATTATTAAGGTTATTGTAGCAGTCAATTTATATTGGGGGTCGGGAGGGGGCGGGGCGGGGGTCCCGAGACATTGCCAAAGCATCTTCGGGGGTCCCCGGCCAAAAACGTTGAGAACCCCTGGTGTAGAAAAGGAAGCTAAATAAACCTTTATTTAAGTAAATGTGTTTATAGTTTAACTAAAGAGCATACTTATGTACACGCACCTCGACAGTGGGTGCAGGGCCAATAAGGTAATCATGGAAGGAGGTATGGGGGCCCGCACAACATTCTTTTGGTAAAGAATTACTTTATTGAATAATTAAACGACAACGTTTCGATCTTGATGGATCTTCGTCGATACTGACCTGACGAAGATCTGTCAAGATCGAAACGTTGACCATGCCATGTTGTCTTGTCTTGTCTTGTCTTGTCTTGTCTTGCGTTTGTTTGTTTCAAAACTTGATTCAGGTTATGTGGTTTGTAACTGACACTTCCCTGTTAGCATAGGACTATATAATTGCTTTTATGCTACCACAATATTTTGCATATAGTGGTCACAACATTTATATGTACATGTTATCTCTTTGGTATGTTCCATATGGGTGTGTCACATATACTGTCATATTGTTTGATTTACTGTATACCCTGAAATCTTGAATAAACAAAACTGTGAAAAAAAAAAGAAAAAAGATCGAAACGTTGTCGTTTAACCCATTTTGGGCGGGAACCCCTTTTGGTGTTTTAAACATTATGTTATAATGTAGCTATTGAAAAATAGCAGATCTACAAGCTCATACGAGCTTGTAGGTCTGCTATTTTTGAAAAATCGTGAAAATGTGGCACAAATCTTTGAATATATATATTTCAGAGCGAACGTTTTTAACTAAAATATTTGCTTCTGGGGGGGGGGGGGGGGTCCCTGGAACTACATATTTTGAGATGGGGGTCCGTGGCCCAATAGAGATAATTCTGGGGGTCCTTGACATGAAAAATGTTGAGCACCACTGACATAGAAACATGGGTTTTTCAGAAAAATGTTAGGATTTAGAAGCCTTTTTTTTATCGACCTCAGTCCAAAATGGGTAGGTTATGCTTTAGCTATTGAAAAATAGCAGATCTACGAGCTTGTAGATCTGCTATTTTTGAAAAATCTAAGAACGACTGACATAGAAACATAGCTTTTTCAGAAAAATGTTAGGATTTAGAAGACTTTTTTTAATCGACCTCAGTCCAAAATGGGTTAACTAAAGCACATTTACTTTATAAAGGTTTATTAGAAGATTCTGCCACCAAATCATCACAGATCTGAAAACACTGCTCCTCTCAGGACGCTGCAGTGCGGAGGAGGTGGTGAGCTTGTAGTTCGGCTATTTTCAATAGATTCTGTACACATTTTGAACTTGTGAAAATGGGACATTCTGCAATATGAATACTTTTACTTTTAGTACTTTAAAGTACGTTTTGATGCCGATACTTGGTGTACTTTTACTCAAGTACATTTTCAATTCCGTACTTTTACTTGTAACGGAGTAGATCTAAATTGCAGTATTGGTACTTTTACTTAAAGGGGAAAACCACCCATTTTCAACATTTTACTATGTCATTAATATACCTTAGAGCTGTTGTGTGGAAATAATAAAAAAGTCCCCCCATTCTGTGTTTCCTAGAACTGTAATTATGAAAAAAATCATTAACATGCTATGGTGAAACACATCTTGATGACATCATCAAGATGTGTTTCACCATAGCATGTTAATGATTTTGACATAATTTTGACATGACAGACCTCTAGTTCTAGGAAACACAGAATGGGGGAACTTTTTTATTATTTCCACACAACAGCTCTAAGGTATATTAATGACATAGTAAAATGTTGAAAATGAGTGGAATGCCCCTTTAAGTAAAACAATCGAGTACTTTTTTCCATAGATATATATAAACACTAGATGGCTCAAGGCGGAGTTTCTGACGTCGTTCACCCGGCAGCCATCTTACTTCGGGGCTACAGTACAGTATGTTCAATGGCAGCTCAAACAGAAACAGTCATAACTCGCTCAAATCTTGACGGATTTACAAACGGGTTGGTTTATTACAAACGTTGTCAACGTGGCTATGATTCAGGACGCTTATCTGCTTAATTTATGTTTTTTATATGAACGTCGTATAAAAGCATATAAGTATGCGGACGTATCTGACGTTTATAACAAACCAAACCGTTTGAAAATCGGTTGAAAATTGAGCAAGTTATGGTCATTTAAGAGTACATGCCCCATAGACACAATGTTATGTGTCCCGAGGTAAGATGGCCGCCACGTAACGACGTCGCTCTCCATTGGCCAACAGCGCGGGTGAGCTATCTAGAGTTTATATATATCTATGCTTTTTTCCACCACTGATAATTACACTTCAAAGCTACCTATCGTACATGATCATGTCATACAATAATAACACATTTAGGCCTGACGTCGAAATAAAAACGGGTTAATTCAGAACGGGTTAATTCAGCTCTGTGACAGGATAATGTGATTCTGTGTCACGGACGGGCGGTATTGATCCGTGGCACCGGCGCAGCGGCAGGACGACCAGCGCGGCGTTGCAAATGTCAGCCTCGTCTCCACGGGAGGACGGAAGGAAGCCGAGGAAATAAACAAAGTGATTGACGTGACTGGGGGATTTAACCCATTTTGACCTGAGATCAGATTCTATAAAATGTCTTCTACATCCTGACAGTTTTCTGAAAAAGCTATGTTTCTATGTCAGTCGTTCTTCGATTTTTCAAAAATAGCAGACCTACAAGCTAGATCTGCTATTTTTCAATAGCTAAAGCATAACATAATGCTAACACCAAAAGGGGTTTCCACCCAAAATGGGTTAAAATGCTTTCTGACTGTCGCGATTCAGAAGGAAGTATAACGGCCTCTCCCGTGGCCTTATTAAGGTGGTAAAGGCTCTGCAAAAATGCTAAACGTCTATGAGAAGTGTGTGTGTGCGCGTGCGTGTGCACACGAAAAATCGAAGAACGACTGACATAGAAACATAGCTTTTTCAGAAAACTGTCAGGATGTAGAAGACATTTTTAGAATCTGATCTCAGGTCAAAATGGGTTAAAAAAAGTCAAAGTATTTTAGGGATAAGGGGGTTTAGCGTGGACGAATAAAGCGTGGACGAATAACGAGCCCTGCGGTGTCTCTCTCACCTCTCTGTCCTCTGTCTCCACCCTGAGTGTCCAGGAGGGCGGCGCCACTCTGCCCCAGGGCCGCCGCGGCGGCAGTAGCAGCAGCAGGGTGGTCCTTCACCGCCGGGTAGCCCAGCAGAACGCCCGAACACAGCGGCCGCTGCTCCTCCTCTTCCACCCTCCCTTCCTCCTCCTCCTCCTCCTCCTCGTCGGCCTCCTCCCCGTCCTCCTCCTCCTCCTCCTCTGTGGAGACCCGGGGGTCCCCCCTCCTCCTCCTCCTCCTCATCCTGGACCCCGCCCTCCTGGGGGGTGGGTCCCCCCGCTCCCCCCGCCGGCCGCCGCCACCGCCGTTGTTGTTGTTGCAAAACGTTGTCGTCGTCGTGGTCGCGGACGCTGGCGCTTCCTTGCCGTGCACGCCTGGGGGAGGACAAACAATTTACAATTCAGGCATTTATCAGACGCTGAAAATATGTTGTTCCAGGGACCCCTCAGAAGCAAAGATTTTAGTTCAAAACGTTCAGCTCTGCTGCATTTTCTCCCTGCTCGGCACGATTAAACACCATCATAAAACATTAAGAGCAGGGAGATGGATATACAACAAAAACCCAACATAAATAACAGAGCCCAACGGTGGTTCTAAAATACTGAATAGGCAGAAAATGCATTTTTAGACATTTTCTGCCGAATATTTTCTGCGGCCGAATATTCAGTGCATCACTAGTAAATTCTCCTTTCATTGTCAATGTCAAGAAGGGTGTGTGGGTGTGTGTGTGTGGGGATACTTCCCTTGGGAAGTGGAGGTTGAGCAGGGTCAGGGAGATCACTTTTTAATTGGGGTTATAGATGTTAAACTATAAAAACAACGGTTGGGTCAGCACCGTGGGGCCTGAGAACGTTCTGCTATTAAAATGACTCAATGATTCATCTTTTCTCCTACCACCGCTAATCGATGACCACCTGTGTGTACTCGTACCGTTAACCCATTCTGGGCGGGAACCCCTTTTGGTGTTTTAACTAAGCATTATGTTATACTTTAGCTATTGAAAAATAGCAGATCTACAAGCTCATAGCGCGGCACCAAGTGCCGCGCTATGAACTTGAAATGTGGCGCAAATCTTGAATATATATATTATTACAGAGTGGACATCTTAACTCAAACATATTTTCAGATGGGGGGCGGAGGTATATTACATATAGTTTTTGGGGTCCTTGACATGAAATATTGAGCACCACTGATACAGAAACATAAGGTTTTTCAGAAAACTGTCGGGATTTTGAAGACATTTTTTTTTAATTAAATTAGGCCAAAACGGGCTAAGGTACACACACCGGATTAAATCAAGACCTATAGGGTCGATATGGCGTGCAGCTCTCAGCGTGCCTGCCGGCCGGCACGCCTCCTTCATTGATTAGGAAGCAGAGAAAAACAAGTGGAGGCCGCTGGGTTGGACACAGCTGCACGGCCACTGTACCGTGAACAGGGTTGGTAACAGGGTTGGTAACAGGGCTGTACCATGAACAGGGTTGTTAAGCCAAGGATTGGCATTAAAAACGTTCGCTCTGAAAGAACATTTACTCAAACATTTGCGCCACATTTTCACGATTTTTCCAAAAAATAGCAGATCTACAAGCTTGTTCAATAGCTAAAGTATAACATAATGCTTAAAACACCAAAAGGGGTTCCTGTCCAGAATAGGTTACTTAATACTGGGGACAATGGGGGGTACTGTATTGGGATAGTCGCGGCCCGTAACCATGGCGACCGATTCGATTTGCATTTTCCTGCAGTCGATGCCAACGTGGCAGGTTTCGCTGCTCGCTCCCTCGCTGTGCCCGAGGCTCGTTCTCCGAGTCCCCAAATCTCTGAGCTGTTGGACGTGAAATGACAGCTGCTCCCCCGCGGTGAGAGAAAATGACTCTGTCCCTCCTGTTAGTAAGAGAAACCTATTAGCTGGGGGCGCACTTGTAAAGATTTGGCTTTTGGTGACTAGTTTTTGAATTTTGGCGTGGTGTTAGGTATGGGTATAATGATTTAAAAAAAGCTGCGCAAACGTATTGGGTGCGCCCCCTAGTGGTCTGTTTACACAGACTCAAATATTAGATACGTATAGCTATGGTATACTACGTATAGCTATTTTCAATGGATTCTGTTACTATTGGGTGTGCTAAATAACATACTAAAATCTTAGGAAAAACGAACAAACAGAAAGGAATCATTTTAAAGATGGCGACCACGGTGGCTAAAATGAGCTAAAATGCCTATAAACTGGGATTTAATATGTAAAAAATCATAACAATTATGCACTTCGTAACTACTTTTTTAATTTTGGCATGGTGTTAGGTATGGGCATAAGGTTTTCAAAAAACCATCGCAAACTAATTTGGCTCACCCCCTAGTGGTCGGTATGCAATGAAACCACTATTAGATATGTCAGTATATGGTTGAAACCCCAAATAATTAATAGAAGCGATTTTTCAATGGATT
This sequence comes from Electrona antarctica, assembly GCF_951216825.1. Taxonomy (NCBI): domain Eukaryota; kingdom Metazoa; phylum Chordata; class Actinopteri; order Myctophiformes; family Myctophidae; genus Electrona; species Electrona antarctica. Next base: position 571,901 of record NC_136803.1, on the reverse strand, counting down.
ATGTTACTAGTGGGTGTGCTAAACAACATACTAAATTCTTACGAAAAACAAACATCTAGAAAGGCATCGTTTGCACGATGGCGTCCACGATGGAGCTGCCGGGAGCCTGTTTCATTCCAAAGTTGTTGAATTTCAATCTTTTAGTACATGTTATTAGACACCTTTAGAAACACATTGGTGAAGAAATGTCTTGGTAACAATTTAGTTCCCAGATTGATAAAATGCCCTTACTATTTGGAAAGCTGCCTTATGGTCACACGGATGGCAAAGATCAGTGGGTTTTACTTACTTACTTTTGCTGCTATAAGCAATATTATGTCAAAAATGTTAATGACTTTTTTTTCTTTTTTTGGTATTCAGACAGCCAACAATGGGTAGAACGCTCCCAAAACAAATCTAGTCTCTGTGACACATCTAGGGGCCGCAATCTGCATTCACAGATTTTCATAGAAGCTTTTGCCATTGGTTGATTTGCCTGTCTACTTCCTGATTGGTTAGTCATTTTTTTCGACCAGGTTTTTTTTTCCGACCAATGACAAAGCTTCTAGGAACATCTTTGAATGCAGATTGTGGCCCCTAGATGTGTCACAGAGACTATTTTTTTGAGCATTTTACTCATTGCTTGCTGTCTGAAATAAAAGGTAATTCAAAATTTGACATAATATTGCTTGTAGCAGCTTTAATTATTTTAGCGAAAATCACCTTCTAAAATTGGGCCCGGTTGCTAGGCAACACCTCCGTCACCCCCAGCACCAGAAATTTTGCACACAACCCCCATTCAAAGTATGACCTCAAGGACCCCTGGGGGTCCCCGGACCCCACTTTGAGAACCATGTCTGTCCCCCCCCTGACCTGTGGAGACTCTCCCGTTGTAGGACACCCGTCTTCTAGTCCTGCTGTCCTCCATGTCCGAATCACTGGCTGGTGGCTGGGAGGTCTGGAGAGAAAGACACGCACGCACACGCACACAGATATAATTAACAGTACAACAATCACGGGCCAGCACTGCATCTCTAAATGAGAGACGGTCACGAAACACATGAATAAATTCAAGTGCAGACGCTGAAGGTTCCTCTATTATTAGCTGAAGCACTCTCAAAAAGGTCAAAAGGTCACTCCAAAGGTCCCTCTCATGTGAAGCTTACCCCCCCAACCCTCAGGAATTAGCTACTGTACCTCCTTGGCGTTGTAATAAGGGCCTTTCTCGGCCCCACCCCTTCTCCCACTGTTTATATTGTGTTTAGTTTCCAAGATGGCCGCAGCACCAGGAGGGGGTGGCGCGGAGGTGAGGGGGGTGACCTGACTTGTGTCCGACAGCTGACTTGTGTCCGACACCTGACTTGTGTCCGACACCTGACTTGTGTCCGACACCTGACTTGTGTCTGACACCTGACTTGTGTCCGACTTGTGTCCGACACCTGACTTGTGTCTGACACCTGACTTGTGTCTGAACACAGCTTTGATGGATGTGTTCTGCCCCCCTCCCCCCCATCAAACAAAATGGTTGGTCAAACCATATGGGCATCCATTGGAAATGCATTGGAGTGGCCATTAAACACAGACACAAGACAGGTGTCTTGAATGTGCGAACGCAGCCCAATAAGGGCATACAGTACGTCAAGCCCACCCGCTCACCTCCGCCCCACCCCCTGCTGGTGCTGCGGCCATCTTGGAAACTAAACAATATAAACAATTGGAGACCAATAATTGTACCTCCTTGGTGTTGTAATTAGCTACTGTACCTCCTTGGCGTTGTAGTCGCGGAGGTCGAAGGTCAGCTCCAGGTTGTTGAAGAAGTGGTCTCCGAACTCGGGGTACATGTCGAGGACCTCCAGGACCTCGTCTCTCTGGATGGTGTGAAGGTCGCAGTAGCTCAGCGCACGCACGTCCGCGTTGGACTTGCCCGGCTTGCTGTAGACGTGGATCATCTCGCCGAAGATGTCGTTCTTGCCTGAAGGGGACGTTGAAGGAAGGGAGGAAGGAAGGAATCGAGATAAATGCATTTCCAGACACGCAGGTATATTTTCTCGCTGGCCACGTGCGTAGTCACTATAGTCACATGAGGAGAAGTGTCTCATCTGAGCCATCTGAGCAGCCATCTGCTGGGTGAAGCAGTGAAAGCGATACGTTTGAGCGATGAATGTAGCCTCGGGTACCCAGGCTTTTATTTTGATGTAGCCTCGGAACCCAGGCTTTTATTTTGATGTAGCCTCGGGTACCCAGGCTTTTATTTTGATGTAGCCTCGGAACCCAGGCTTTTATTTTGATGTAGCCTCGGAACCCAGGCTTTTATTTTGATGTAGCCTCGGTACCCAGGCTTTTATTTTGATGTAGCCTCGGTATCCAGGCTTTTATTTTGATGTAGCCTCGGAACCCAGGCTTTTATTTTGATGTAGCCTCATGTGGTCTAGAAGGGGCGTGGTCTATAGGGGCGGGTGGCCGGTCGTAAACAGGCAGTGGATCCTAATGGTTCACCGATCTGACCACACCCCTTGAGACCACGCCCCTCTAGACCAGAAACCACACAGGGTTGGCCACGCCCCTCTAGACCACACCTCATTCAAAAGTCATTCCGGCCAATCACTTTTTGGCGTCTTCACTTTTCTGCCCTCACTTTAATCCATCTATCCTTATATGTACTTTGCTCAGCCAATCAAATCATCGCTATGGGGTGATTAGCCAATCACAATAAGTCAATGTTTGTGTTCACACAAAGTCACAAACCAAAGCCAAATGTACCGAGGATTTTACGTTGTACACTGCAGTGTTGATTTGGTCGACTAAAACTAAGACGAAAAATGTTCGTCGACTAGCTATTTTCACTGACGAAAACTAAATGGAAACTACATGAAAACTAAAACTAAGCTAAATGTAGTGACAATGAATTGTCAACAAATGAAAACTAGACTAAAATGTGAGGAAGGGACTAGTGGACAAGAGATCCAGTAAAAGTCATTTTACACTTGGTTGCATGCTGAAAATAGCAGATCTACAAGCTCACAACGCTTAAGCTTGTAGATCAGCTATTTTCAGTAATATAAGTGTAAAATCTGTCATTACGACGGCATCAAGGCCCGCCAAAACACATTTTAGTCGACTAAATCAACTGTAGATTTAGTCGACAAAAATCGCATCACACTTAGTCGACTAAAACTAGACTAAACACTAAAACATTCCAGGTGACTAAAATGTGACTAAAACCAAACGATGTTTCAGTCCAAAGACTATGGCCCGACTCACACCTTTCGATCTAGCATACAACATTGATGCATGCTAGATGTAAGCAAGATGTAAGTGTCATGGCCGCCCCAATGCATTTCCAATGGAAGTCACATGGTTTGATACAACATTTTGGACTACAAGCTGTTGTATGGCTTTCGGCTGTGTTTCGACTGCCCCCCCCCCCTCCCCCTCATACAACACACATGTTGTGTCAAACGATGTGACTCCCATTGGAAATGCATTGCGAGCTTGCATCAGCTATACATCTCATACAACAAGCATACATCAGTCTGTTGTAAAGGTGTGAGTCGGTAACCTGACTCCGCCAGATGGGGCAGCAGAGAGTACACTGGGTTACCCCCTCCTGCTCCCATCTGGGAACTCTCAGGCAGACTTGATGCCCGGCCACAAAACACAGTGTACTCTCTGCTGCCCCATCTGGCGGAGTCAGGTTAGTGAGTCGGGCCTTAGACTAAAATAGATATTTGCTGCCAAGAACAAAACCGGCTCCAGAAACACAAATGGTGCCAAACTGCAGGTCGTTCAAACTGATCCATTTGATAATTACTGTTCTGGAGACTCACGTACTTTTGTAACAGTATAAGTGGTTCCTGCAAATTGCCTCAGCTAGACGTCCAAAATGCAACATAAATCCACAGTTGAGGGAAAACAACCCAATTATTGAATTGCTGCCGGATAGTGCATTTAGTCTAGTGCAGGGGTGTCAAACTCATTTTGGGGCGAGGGCCAAATTGCGCAAAAGGTGACTTGATGAGGGCCGCGGCCAGTTGCAGCTCACGTGCGTTGACTTACACATGTGTCACTTGGCTTTGTTTTCTATTTATTGACATGAATTGACATTATTTGTATTACAGTTGTAGGCTACAAGACATTTTGTAGGAGGTGGAAAAAAATACCTAAAAAAACATTCGAAAATTTACTAGTTAAAAATGCAATTATTATTTTCAATCAAAAATATCCAAAATGGAAATGCAAATTGATATGGTGTAGCCATCATGAAATCTGACACTTTGCATCTCTTTGCTTTGACTATCGTGTGGAAGTAGACTATATATTCCTCACTTGAAACTTGACATGAAACTCTACTGAGCTTTTACTGAGCTTTTACTGTGCTTTTACTTTACACTAGACTCTAGTGTAATTAGACGGAACAGTAAAAGCTATGACCCAGACAGTGATGACAGTGATGACAGTGATGACAGTGATGAAGCAGTGACAGTGATACAAGCTATGACCCAGACAGTGATGACAGTGATGACAGTGATGACAGTGACGACAGTGATACAAGCTATGACCCAGACAGTGATGACAGTGATGACAGTGATGACAGTGACGACAGTGATACAAGCTATGACCCAGACAGTGATGACAGTGATGACAGTGATGAAGCAGTGACAGTGATACAAGCTATGACCCAGACAGTGATGACAGTGATGACAGTGATGACAGTGACGACAGTGATACAAGCTATGACCCAGACAGTGATGACAGTGATGACAGTGATGACAGTGACGACAGTGATACAAGCTATGACCCAGACAGTGATGACAGTGATGACAGTGATGAAGCAGTGACAGTGATACAAGCTATGACCCAGACAGTGATGACAGTGATGACAGTGATGACAGTGATGAAGCAGTAACAGTGATACAAGCTATGACCCAGACAGTGATGACAGTGATGACAGTGATGACAGTGATTAAGCAGTGACAGTGATACAAGCTATGACCCAGACAGTGATGACAGTGATGACAGTGATGACAGTGACGACAGTGATACAAGCTATGACCCAGACAGTGATGACAGTGATGACAGTGATGACAGTGACGACAGTGATACAAGCTATGACCCAGACAGTGATGACAGTGATGACAGTGATGAAGCAGTGACAGTGATACAAGCTATGACCCAGACAGTGATGACAGTGATGACAGTGATGACAGTGACGACAGTGATACAAGCTATGACCCAGACAGTGATGACAGTGATGACAGTGATGACAGTGACGACAGTGATACAAGCTATGACCCAGACAGTGATGACAGTGATGACAGTGATGAAGCAGTGACAGTGATACAAGCTATGACCCAGACAGTGATGACAGTGATGACAGTGATGACAGTGATGACAGTGATGAAGCAGTAACAGTGATACAAGCTATGACCCAGACAGTGATGACAGTGACGACAGTGACGACAGTGATACAAGCTATGACCCAGACAGTGATGACAGTGATGACAGTGATGACAGTGATGAAGCAGTAACAGTGATACAAGCTATGACCCAGACAGTGATGACAGTGACGACAGTGACGACAGTGATACAAGCTATGACCCAGACAGTGATGACAGTGACGACAGTGATACAAGCTATGACCCAGACAGTGATGACAGTGACGACAGTGACGACAGTGATACAAGCTATGACCCAGACAGTGATGACAGTGACGACAGTGATACAAGCTATGACCCAGACAGTGATGACAGTGACGACAGTGACGACAGTGATACAAGCTATGACCCAGACAGTGATGACAGTGACGACAGTGACGACAGTGATACAAGCTATGACCCAGACAGTGATGACAGTGATGACAGTGACGACAGTGATACAAGCTATGACCCAGACAGTGATGACAGTGATACAAGCTATGACCCAGACAGTGATGACAGTGATGACAGTGATGACAGTGACGACAGTGATACAAGCTATGACCCAGACAGTGATGACAGTGACGACAGTGATACAAGCTATGACCCAGACAGTGATGACAGTGATGACAGTGACGACAGTGATACAAGCTATGACCCAGACAGTGATGACAGTGACGACAGTGATACAAGCTATGACCCAGACAGTGATGACAGTGATGACAGTGATGACAGTGACGACAGTGATAAAAGCTATGACCCAGACAGTGATTAAGCTCTAAAGCTATGACCCAGACAGTGATGAAGCTCTAAAGCTATGACCCAGACAGTGATGAAGTTCCTAAAGCTATGACCCAGACAGTGATGAAGCTCTTCGGCATACAGAGCCAAACAAATTAATGAAAACACCCCACGGACATCGGCTGTTTCGGGGATTCCTGCAGTGTTGATTTTGGCAGCAAATATTAATTTTGGTCTTTTTTCGAATAGTTTTCATTCAGTTTAGTCAAGTTTTAGTCGACCTGGAATGTTTTAGTGTTAAGTCTAGTCTTAGTTGAATGTATTTTGGCGGGACCTGATGCCGTCGTAATGGCTGATTTTAAAATTAAAATAGCAGATCTACAAGCTCACAACGCGTCGCAGCGTGAGCTTGTAGATCTGCTATTTTCACCATGCAACCAAGTGTAAAATGACTTATACTGGATCTCTTCCTGACATTTTAGTCTAGTTTGTATTGGTCGACAAAATTGACGATATATTTAGTCTCATAGTCATCATAGCTTAGCTTTCATGTGTAGTTTCCATGTACCTTCCAAAAAAACATTTTCCGTCATATGGTTTTAGTCGACAAAATCAACACTCCATGATTCCAGTGCACGGCAAAATGTGAAACCCTGTGTCTCCCTGCTTATATTCAGGTCTCTGTGTCTCCCTGCTTATATTCAGGTCTCTGTGTCTCCCTGCTTATATTCAGGTCTCTTTGTCTCCCTGCTTATATTCAGGTCTCTGTGTCTCCCTGCTTATATTCAGGTCTCTGTGTCTCCCTGCTTATATTCAGGTCTCTGTGTCTCCCTGCTTATATTCAGGTCTCTGTGTCTCCCTGCTTATATTCAGGTCTCTGTGTCTCCCTGCTTATATTCAGGTCTCTGTGTCTCCCTGCTTATATTCAGGTCTCTTTGTCTCCCTGCTTATATTCAGGTCTCTGTGTCTCCCTGCTTATATTCAGGTCTCTGTGTCTCTCTGCTTATATTCAGGTCTCTGTGTCTCTCTGCTTATATTCAGGTCTCTGTGTCTCTCTGCTTATATTCAGGTCTCTTTGTCTCCCTGCTTATATTCAGGTCTCTGTGTCTCCCTGCTTATATTCAGGTCTCTTTGTCTCCCTGCTTATATTCAGGTCTCTGTGTCTCCCTGCTTATATTCAGGTCTCTGTGTCTCCCTGCTTATATTCAGGTCTCTGTGTCTTCCTGCTTATATTCAGGTCTCTTTGTCTTCCTGCTTATATTCAGGTCTCTGTGTCTCCCTGCTTATATTCAGGTCTCTGTGTCTCCCTGCTTATATTCAGGTCTCTGTGTCTCCCTGCTTATATTCAGGTCTCTGTGTCTCCCTGCTTATATTCAGGTCTCTGTGTCTTCCTGCTTATATTCAGGTCTCTGTGTCTCCCTGCTTATATTCAGGTCTCTGTGTCTCCCTGCTTATATTCAGGTCTCTGTGTCTCCCTGCTTATATTCAGGTCTCTGTGTCTCCCTGCTTATATTCAGGTCTCTGTGTCTCCCTGCTTATATTCAGGTCTCTGTGTCTCCCTGCTTATATTCAGGTCTCTGTGTCTCCCTGCTTATATTCAGGTCTCTTTGTCTCCCTGCTTATATTCAGGTCTCTGTGTCTTCCTGCTTATATTCAGGTCTCTGTGTCTGCCTGCTTATATTCAGGTCTCTGTGTCTTCCTGCTTATATTCAGGTCTCTTTGTCTCCCTGCTTATATTCAGGTCTCTGTGTCTCCCTGCTTATATTCAGGTCTCTGTGTCTCCCTGCTTATATTCAGGTCTCTTTGTCTCCCTGCTTATATTCAGGTCTCTTTGTCTTCCTGCTTATATTCAGGTCTCTGTGTCTCCCTGCTTATATTCAGGTCTCTTTGTCTCCCTGCTTATATTCAGGTCTCTGTGTCTCCCTGCTTATATTCAGGTCTCTGTGTCTCTCTGCTTATATTCAGGTCTCCGTGTCTTCCTGCTTATATTCAGGTCTCTTTGTCTCCCTGCTTATATTCAGGTCTCTTTGTCTTCCTGCGTATATACTAGGGCATTAAGCAACTAGTCGACTAGTTTACTAGTCGACTAGTCGACTAGTAAATCCACTAGTCGACCTTGTTGGTACTAGTTGACTAGTTGATAAAAAAAAATATATATTTTTTTTGTAGGCCTCAAGATCAGGTAGATTATAGTTATAGTCACCAATGTACACCGTTTCTGAATGTTTTTTAAATGTACAAATATTTATTTAAAAAAATAAAATAAAAAAATAGTCGACTAGTAAACTAGGCAACTAGTGAAAATGACTAGAAGTGAATGCCCTAGTATAGACAGGTCTAGGTCTCTTTGTCTCCCTGCGTATATTCAGGTCTATTTGTCAAAGCCATGGCAGGCGATATTTGCTGAGTCGTCTCTGTAAGCTACTGTTCTCCAACACCGCGGTGCGTCTTCACTCATCGTCTCTGTAAGCTACTGTTCTCCAACACCGCGGTGCGTCTTCACTCATCGTCTCTGTAAGCTACTGTTCTCCAACACCGCGGTGCGTCTTCACTCATCGTCTCTGTAAGCTACTGTTCTCCAACGCCGCGGTGCGTCTTCACTCATCGTCTCTGTAAGCTACTGTTCTCCAACGCCGCGGTGCGTCTTCACTCATCGTCTCTGTAAGCTACTGTTCTCCAACACCGCGGTGCGTCTTCACTCATCGTCTCTGTAAGCTACTGTTCTCCAACGCCGCGGTGCGTCTTCACTCATCGTCTCTGTAAGCTACTGTTCTCCAACACCGCGGTGCGTCTTCACTCATCGTCTCTGTAAGCTACTGTTCTCCAACGCCGCGGTGCGTCTTCACTCATCGTCTCTGTAAGCTACTGTTCTTCAACGCCGCGGTGCGTCTTCACTCATCGTCTCTGTAAGCTACTGTTCTTCAACGCAGCGGTGCGTCTTCACTCATCGTCTCTGTAAGCTACCGTTCTCCAACGCCGCGGTGCGTCTTCACTCATCGTGACCCAGTTGTGTCGGCAGGTTTCCCTGGACCGCATCGACCGACCGCGTGAAAAATGAAGCTCTCGTTAACTCGTTCTGGACGGGATCGAACCCCCTTTTGGTGTTTTTAAACCATTTAGGCCTGACGTCGAAATAATAAAAAACAAGTCTTCTGAAAGAATATATATTCAAAGATTTGTGCTGCATTTTCACGATTTTTCAAAAATAGCAGACCTACAAGCTCGTAGCGCGCCACTCGGTGGCGCGCTATGAGCTTGTAGATCTGCTATTTTTCAATAGCTAAAGTATAACACCAAAAGGGGTTCCCGCCCAGAATGGGTTAAACCTTATGTTATACTTTAGCTATTGGAAAATAGCAGATCTACAAGCTTGGTAGGTCTGCTATTTTTGAAAAGTTGTGAAAATGTGGCATAAATCTTTGAATATATATTCTTTCAGAGTGAACTGGAACAACATGTTTTCAGATGGGGGGGTCGGCGGCCAATTACATATAATTTCGGGGGTCGAGAACGACTGACATAGAAACATGGGGTTTTCCAGAAAACTGTCAGGTTTCAAAAGACATTTTGTAGAATCGTGCTCAAAAGAGGCTTATAGCCGGAAAGCGCGTGCTCCCCGATGCACAGCGGTGGAAAGTAAACTGAGTACATGTACTCAAGGACTGCACTTAAGTACAATTTTGAGGTATTTGTACTTTCACTTGAGTATGTCGGTTTTTCAAAAAATAGCAGATCTACAAGCTCGTAGCTCGTGAGCTTGTAGATCTGCTATTTTTCCAGTACAACATAATTCTGAAAACACTAAAAGGGGTTCCCGTCCTGAATGGGTTAAATGCAGCATATAATCACATACATGGGAGGGGCCAACATGGCATGGGAGGGGCCAACGTGGCATGACAACATAATAATATAATCACATACATACATACACACATACAAAATAGTAATGTCATTCACGCACGCACGCACGCACGCACGCACGCACGCACGCACGCACGCACGCACGCACACGCACGCACTCATTTATTCATGCATTCATGCATTTATTCATTCATTCATTAATTCGCACGCACGTTCACGCATGCACGCACGCACGCACGCACGCACGCACGCACGCACGCACGCACGCACGCACGCACCGCACGCACAACACCTACACCCACCCAATATGGCCAAGACGACGTCGTCCCTGAGGATCTCGATGGAGCCCCGTGAGAGGAAGTAGAGGGCGGTCAGCACGTCCCCCGAGTGGACCAGCGTGTCCCCGGGGGGGGCGTGGGTGGTCTTGAAGCGCATGGCCAGCGCGCGCAGGCAGCCCTGCATGGGGGGGGGGGGGGGGAACATGATTTGATCTTAGTTTTATAGTGACAAGTCTCTTCAATAGTTTTCATTTCGTTTTTTAGTTTTTTTACATTTTAGTCACCTGGTATGTTTTAGTGTTAGTCCAGTTTTAGTTGACTTAATAGCATGAGATTTTAGTCGACTAAATCTACAGTTGATTTAGTCGACTAAAATGTATTTTGGCGGTTTGATTTGATTTTAGTTTTATAGTGAGAAGTCTCTTCAAAAGTTTTCATTTAGTTTTTTTTTAGTTTTTTCACATTTTAGTCACCTGGAATGTTTTAGTGTCAGTCCAGTTTTAGCATGAGATTTTAGTCGACTAAATCTACAGTTGATTTAGTCGACTAAAATGTATTTTGGCGGGCCCTTGATGCCGTCGTAATGGCTGATTTTCAGCTGGATCTCTTGTCCACTAGTCCCTTCGGAACATTTTAGTTTTTATTTGTTGAAGAAATTGTCAGGATATTTAGCCTTGGTTTTGGAGAATACGAGACTGCTCGCCCCTTTACCTACTCGCCCCCGCGTTTTTTTTGTAATGTAGTTAACAGTTCATTTAGTATTTCCCTCCCTCTCTGAAATCTGAAATTATCTTGTATACAGATTCATTTGATTGCATAGTAGTCGATCTCTATACTCTGTAAAATTTAGAAAGAACAACATGTCACAGAGACGGTGACTGCTTAATTAAGTTAATTTATGACCTAGCAGTTAATTTTGTTTTATTAATCACATGTATAGCCCATGTTTTGTAATGTCATCATCATGCTATTATGCCCGTGGATATACAGAGTGAACTTAACAATGATACATTAATATGATAATACCTTTTAAATAATCACAAATATGAATTATGTTTGTTATTCACAGCTAGGTAGAGTAGTGGGGCGAGATGGAAAAGGGGCGACATGACCTGTTACCGTTTTGGACCTCGTAGCTCAGTTCTCATTTAGTTTTCGCCAGTGGTAAAAAAGGTAATCGACGAACATTTTTCGTCTTGTAGTTTTAGTCGAGGAAATCAACAGTACCTTGGTGGTGGCGCTCTAGCACCCCCTAGCGTCTATCTGTGCACGCCACTGAAATCAGCAGTACCTTGGTGGCCCCCCGGAAGGCGCTGCAGTCCTCCAGAAGGCTCTTGTTGAGGTGCAGGCAGATGTCGGCCTGGAGGCACTCTGGGAAACCCTTCAGGACCTGCAGGGCGCAGCAGAGAGAGGCGAGCCACACACACACACACATGGCGGGGACAGGAAACCATCGGTTACGCTCAAACTGGGACGTGACGATGAGTGCTCAAAGTACAGCGACATTCCAAACTCTATACAGGTTGTGCTTATAGTCACGCCCCGCTTCCTGTGGCCCGAGAGCCATAGAGTCACGCCCCGCTTCCTGTGGCCCCGCCCCGCTTCCTGTGGCCACGCCCCGCTTCCTGTGGCCCGAGAGCCATAGAGTCACGCCCCGCTTCCTGTGGCCCGAGAGCCATAGAGTCACGCCCCGCTTCCTGTGGCCCCGCCCCGCTTCCTGTGGCCACGCCCCGCTTCCTGTGGCCACGCCCCGCTTCCTGTGGCCCGAGAGCCATAGAGTCACGCCCCGCTTCCTGTGGCCACGCCCCGCTTCCTGTGGCCCGAGAGCCATAGAGTCAAGGGCCTTGCAAACGGGGAGCGATAATAAAACGCGCCTATAGTTCATTTTCAATGAGACCTGCGTTCTTGCTCGGAGAAGTCGCGGTGCAACGTATTTATGTGTTGCGCGCGTGCTCGTTACGCGCACACGCCCGCGACTCACCAGACCTGGATTCTGTTTCGCTTTTTTTTTTACGCTTGCGTTGTTGCGCCGCTCTTCAACAGACCTGGAGGAGACCTGTGTTGATCCAGGCCCTCTTCAACAGACCTGGAGGAGACCTGTGTTGATCCAGGCCCTCTTCAACAGACCTGGAGGAGACCTGTGTTGATCCAGGCCCTCTTCAACAGACCTGGAGGAGACCTGTGTTGATCCAGACCCTCTTCAACAGACCTGGAGGAGACCTGTGTTGATCCAGACCCTCTTCAACAGACCTGGAGGAGACCTGTGTTGATCCAGACCCTCTTCAACAGACCTGGAGGAGACCTGTGTTGATCCAGACCCTCTTCAACAGACCTGGAGGAGACCTGTGTTGATCCAGGCCCTCTTCAACAGACCTGGAGGAGACCTGTGTTGATCCAGGCCCTCTTCAACAGACCTGGAGGAGACCTGTGTTGATCCAGACCCTCTTCAACAGACCTGTGGTTGATCCAGACCCTCTTCAACAGACCTGGAGGAGACCTGTGTTGATCCAGGCCCTCTTCAACAGACCTGGAGGAGACCTGTGTTGATCCAGGCCCTCTTCAACAGACCTGGAGGAGACCTGTGGTTGATCCAGACCCTCTTCAACAGACCTGGAGGAGACCTGTGGTTGATCCAGACCCTCTTCAACAGACCTGGAGGAGACCTGTGTTGATCCAGACCCTCTTCAACAGACCTGGAGGAGACCTGTGGTTGATCCAGACCCTCTTCAACAGACCTGGAGGAGACCTGTGTTGATGCAGACCCTCTTCAACAGACCTGGAGGAGACCTGTGTTGATCCAGACCCTCTTCAACAGACCTGGAGGAGACCTGTGGTTGATCCAGACCCTCTTCAACAGACCTGGAGGAGACCTGTGTTGATCCAGGCGACAACGCCTGCGTTCCTCGCTTCACGTTTGCAAGGCCCTTTATATAGAGTTACGACAATTCCGTTCACGTCATGGGGCTTCAGTCCAATGGCGGCTCTTCTACATAGACATCTATTCTATTGGCGAAGAGCAGAGCGAAGAGTCACAAAGTCCTGGACCGGAAGTTGGCAGAAATGCACTGGACTCAGGGCCAGCTTTAATGATGATTAAAGCCCAGCTTTAATGATCTTAAATCCCTTTATTTTAGATCATTTTTTGGTAATAGTACAACATAAACATTACAGAGACTTATAGTTGTCACTGTACAATACTTTAAAACAGTTGTCATGTTGCACACATTGCCTAAAATCGCTGATATTTGCGCCGCCCCTCGTTGAAAACAATGCATTTCCAACTCCAGCTTGTCTCTCTCCATCCAGGCTGCATGGACAGCTTTACTCTCCATCCAGGCTGCATGGACAGCTTTACTCTCCATCCAGGCTGCATGGACAGCTTTACTCTCCATCCAGGCTGCATGGACAGCTTTACTCTCCATCCAGGCTGCATGGACAGCTTTACTCTCCATCCAGGCTGCATGAACAGCTTTACTCTCCATCCAGGCTGCATGGACAGCTTTACTCTCCATCCAGGCTGCATGGACAGCTTTACTCTCCATCCAGGCTGCATGGACAGCTTTACTCTCCATCCAGGCTGCATGGACAGCTTTACTCTCCATCCAGGCTGCATGGACAGCTTTACTCTCCATCCAGGCTGCATGGACAGCTTTACTCTCCATCCAGGCTGCATGGACAGCTTTACTCTCCATCCAGGCTGCATGGACAGCTTTACTCTCCATCCAGGCTGCATGGACAGCTTTACTCTCCATCCAGGCTGCATGGACAGCTTTACTCTCCATCCAGGCTGCATGGACAGCTTTACTCTCCATCCAGGCTGCATGGACAGCTTGTCCCTCTCCATCCAGGCTGCATGGACAGCTTTACTCTCCATCCAGGCTGCATGGACAGCGCTCCGAGCGCTCGATTTTCTGACCCCTCAATGTCGTAACTCTGTCTTACTCTATGGCTCTGGTTTACTCTATGGCTCTGGTTTACTCTATGGCTCTGCTGTGGTAGAAAATAGTAAATCATGTTCTCGGCGAGAGCGTTTTTCCCCGACTGCCGCTCAAAAGCGGCTACTGGGCCAATCACAGCGCGTCCTCGCACAAGTGGTATAGAGTTTGGAAGGAGGCGTCAAAGAAGGTTATTGGTGGACGTGATGAAACCTACACTGTAGAATCTGAGTCAATCAGTGTTTTTAGTTTAGCTTACTCGATCTGAACATTATTAACCACATGAACCCACTTACTGGATACTTAGTGGACCAGAATCCCCAGGCCTACTGTATACAAGTCCCTCTGTGCCATTTTAACCCATTTTGACCTGAGATCAGATTCTAAAAATGTCTTCTACATCCTGAAAGTTTTCTGAAAAAGCTATGTTTCTGTCAGTCGTTCTTCGATTTAAAAAAAATATCAGACCTACAAGCTCGTAGCGTGCCACTCGGTGGAGCGCTATGAGCTTGTAGATCTGCTATTTTTTCAATAGCTAAAGCATAACATAATGCTAACACCAAAAGGGGTTCCCGCCCAAAATAACACCAAAAGGGGTTCCCGCCCAAAATGGGTTAAATGGTAAAAATATAGTGTCTTTATCCAAGGCGCTTTACGTAGATTGTGCCGATGGCGGCGGAAACCATGCAAGGCACCCAACCAGCACATCAGGGGTTCAGTGTCTTGCTCAAGGACACTTCGACACCAACTCTGGGGGAGCCCAAAGGGTTCGAACCAGGAACCTTGCGGTTACCCCTGAAGATTTTGCCAAATGTTTGCCCCCAGAATAGGTACCACGGCCGGGGGATTCATGTGGTTAAAATACACGTTATAAAGGCATGCATTCTAAATATACGTTATATATACATAATAATTATACATAATTATATATATATAATTATATGAAACAGGATTGTACAGTGTAAGAATGCAATATGGTTGATGCTTTGGTGGACATTTGCTCATATTAATGTTCATATTAATGTTAATGAAAACAATAAAGCGAAAGCAGCATTATAAGCCATTGCTCCACCGACCGGAGCAATTTATTTTAAAGTTAAAATAAAATGACAAAAAAAAGCTTGAGTCAACCTGACCACATGTTCTGGCGAATTGCATACTATTTATTGCCAGCTGTGTCGTTTTCCTTCTCCTCAAAACTGAAACGGTTACAGTCGATATAAGACCGATCAATATCCACGGCCGTTAGATTGATACTAGTCATTGGATCTGGAGGGGGGGGGGGGGGGGGGGGGGGTTGTCACGTTCTGACAGGAGACAACAAGACAGGACACGTTTTATAAACACAAAATGAATTAATGAAAGACACTCAAAGAAACTCCAAACACAAAGTGTTCCGTTTTCTTTTAGTTTCATCAGTTTTTTTACCAACGTTCCTGAGAGCTGGTGTCAGAGCCTTGGGTGAAACGTACCTTCTCCTATACTGTGTGTTAAAGGCAGATGTCAAAAGAAATACAATTAAATTATATTATGTTATATATATCCTCTTACATTGTAGTTATATTAAAAAATAAATAAAAACATATAGAACAATTCCTTTTTTGTTATAGAGGGAATTCCAATCCATGGATTCCAATGGATGGGCTTGCTATCTCATAACCCATTTAGGCCTGACGTCGAAATAAAAAAAACGTTCGCTCTGAAAGAATATAATATTCAAAGATTTGTGCCGCATTTTTTTACGATTTAAAAAAAATAGCAGACCTACAAGCTCGTAGCGCGCCACTCGGTGGCGCGCTATGAGCTTGTAGATCTGCTATTTTTCAATAGCTAAAGTATAACATAATGCTTAGTTAAAACACCAAAAGGGGTTCCCGCCGAAAATGGGTTAAAGGGCCACTTCACCCCTTTTGCAACTAGATCTTATTTGAATGATGTTTGGGAGACAAGAAACACTTTCCTGGTGTTTTTATGTGGGTATTATGTGTTTTTAGATATTTCAGTATTTCAAAGTGTCCATATGGGCTCCATGATGTCATGGACACTGGGCTTACTTCCTTCCTGGACTACAGTTCCCACTGCTCCTCCTCGTGGGTAGAGGGAGGGGCCTGTCTTACTGAGTCCAAGGACAGTCTAAGAAGGACGAGACGCGAAGACCGTAAGGGCGACGCCATGTTGCTCCATGGAAGGAAAGAAACATGCGCAGTTGAGACCAGGAAGTTGGATATGACAAATCATAGATATGGCACAAATGGCCCAGCAGATGGCGTGATGCCAATGAAAGGAGAGATGCTTGTACATATGTCACGTCCGACCAACATTACTGTCTGTGTGATGATCCATGCTGGGACTTACTGATCCATTTGCTGTTAAAACGTTAATATAAAAGGTAAAATGCAATGACGTGACATGATATGCACAAGCATATCTCCTGTCAGTGCCATCTGCTGGGCCATTTGCGCCATATCTATGATTTGTCATATCCAACTTCCTGGTCTCAACCAAGGATAGTCTAAGAAGGATGAGACGCGAAGACCGTACGGGCGACGCCATGTTGCTTTGGAAGGAAAGAAACATGCGCAGTTGTGCATGTCCAACTTCCTGGTCTCAACTGCGCATGTTTCTTTCCTTCCAAAGCAACATGGCGTCGCCCGTACGGTCTTCGCGTCTCATCCTTCTTAGACTATCCTTGGTCTCAACTGCGCATGTTTCTTTCCTTCCATGGAGCAACATGGCGTCGCCCTTACGGTCTTCGCGTCTCGTCCTTCTTAGACTGTCCTTGACTGAGTCCAGGAAATAAGTGAGCCCAGTGTCCATGACATCATGGAGCCCATGGACACGTTGAAATACTGAAACATCTAAAAACACATTGTTACCCACATACAAACACCAGGGAAGTGTTTCCTGTCTCCCAAACATCATTCAAATAAGATCTGGTTGCAAAAGGGGTGTAGTGGCCCTTTAACCCATTTAGGCCTGACCTCGAAATTTAAAGAAAATCTTCTAAATCCTCCAGTTTTCTGAAATAAATATTTTCACATTTTTTTTCCAAAAATAGCAGACCTACGAGCTCGTAGCGCGCCACTCGGTGGCGCGCTATGAGCTTGTAGATCTGCTATTTTTCAATAGCTAAAGCATAACATAATGCTAACACCAAAAGGGGTTCCCGCCCAAAATGGGTTAAGTCCAAACCACACGGTTGTAAAGACCTAATTAAAAAAAAAAGAAAAAAGATCTGCCTAACAATGATGTCACTGGTGGACGGGTTTCTGAACTGCAGCCCTTCAGATGAGACACAAAGAAATGGTGGCATTTTATCATGAACATTAGTGAGGACCAATATATGAAGATCGGTTGAAAAGTGGTGGAGTCATTTAACATACTGTACTGTACTGTACTGTACTGTACTGTACTGTACTGTACTGTACTGTACTGTACTGTACTGTACTGTGTTGATTTTGATCATCACATTACCCACATCAAAACACATGGAGGAACGTGTTTCGTGTCAGACAAACATCAAAGATCTGGTTGTGAAGAGGGGTGAAGTGGCCCTTTTAACTCAATGGTCGCCAAGGACTTATTTAACTTCTTTTTCATGATGTCCTGGAGCGCCAAGGACGTGTTTTTCAACATGGTAAACATGGACTTTTGGCGCCCCCTGGTGGCGGTGAATGTTAAGGAGAAGCCCTAGAAGCCCTTGAGGCTTTGGACCAGAGCTAGAGCCGATCCAAATACGATGTTTTGGAAAGGAGAGATTGGACAGCATTATTTGGCAAACGTAGCCGCCGTCGTCAAGCATGTGATGCCAGTATACCGGCCTCCCAGCGGCCCACGGAGGGAGGGTAAGCCTGGCAGTGCCAGCGTATAGCCGGCCTCCCAGCGGCCCACGGAGGGAGGGTAAGCCTGGCAGTGCCAGCGTATAGCCGGCCTCCCAGCGGCCCACGGAGGGAGGGTAAGCCTGGCAGTGCCAGCGTATAGCCGGCCTCCCAGCGGCCCACGGAGGGAGGGTAAGCCTGGCAGTGCCAGCGTATAGCCGGCCTCCCAGTGGCCCACAGAGGGAGGGTAAGCCTGGCAGTGCCAGCGTATAGCCGGCCTCCCACGGGCCAAGGAGGGAGGGTAAGCCTGGCAGTGCCAGCGTATAGCCGGCCTCCCAGCGGCCCACAGAGGGAGGGTAAGCCTGGCAGTGCCAGCGTATAGCCGGCCTCCCAGTGGCCCACGGAGGGAGGGTAAGCCTGGCAGTGCCAGCGTATAGCCGGCCTCCCACGGGCCAAGGAGGGAGGGTAAGCCTGGCAGTGCCAGCGTATAGCCGGCCTCCCAGTGGCCCACAGAGGGAGGGTAAGCCTGGCAGTGCCAGCGTATAGCTGTGCCCACAACTCTCCGGCGGTAGGCACGATTCACTCTCTCTGTGTCATCACTCATGGCGAACATATCCTGGCATTTGAGTTTTGGATATTCAAAGATTCCATGCAAAAGAAAGTGAGGGGAGTGGCGACGCGTGCCTCATGCCAAGCCTACTGGTGCTCAGAAGGACAGCCTACTGGTGCTCAGAAGGACAGCCGGTGCCTCATGCCAAGCCTACTGGTGCTCAGAAGGACAGCCTACTGGTGCTCAGAAGGACAGCCTACTGGTGCTCAGAAGGACAGCCTACTGGTGCTCAGAAGGACAGCCGGTGCTACTAATTGTGTTGGAACTATAGCTGGCATGCACTGTACGGACACTGTGAATCAAGCTACAGCGTGGCCAAAGAGTATATTTGTTTTTTTAGAATACAGTATCTGTGAGTGCATTATAAGCTCAGTGGTGGAAAGCAACTATAAATATATTTACTTAAAACCCATTTCGACCAGAAAACAGACAAAATGTCTTCTACATTTTGACAATGTTTCTCTGTCAAGTCCTTCTCAAACATTTTCATGTCAAGGACCCCCAAAAATATATACTGTAATTGTCCGCCGACCCCCATCTGAAAATATGTTGTTCCAGGGGATCCCCCCCCCCCCCCCCCCCCAGAAGCAAAGATTTGAGTTAAAAACGTTCGCTGTGAAAAGAATATAGATTTGCACCACATTTTCACAAATTTTCAAAAATAGCAGATCTACAAGCTCGTAGCTCGGCACTCGGTGCCGCGCTACGAGCTTGTAGATCTGCTATTTTAAATAGCTAAAGTATAACATAATGCTTTGCGTATAACACCAAAAGGGGTTCCTGTCCTGAAAATGGGTTAAGTAGAGAATGCGAGTAGTTTCTTTTCATCCACCACTGGCAGCAATAATAAGCCAAAATAGTTGGCGAGTACGTGAACATTAATTGTGAAGGACACTGAGGAGTAGACGAGGGCATGCTCTCAAACAGCATGCATGGCTGGGAGTAAAGATGAAAAAAAACAGTAGAGGAAACGTTCCAACATCCCACAGAGCAGTGTTCCCCCTAGCAGCGGAGACGTAGCAGCGGAGACGTAGCAGCGGAGACGTAGCAGCGGAGCTGAGCGGAATATCTTAGCGGTCATTCACTCTTCCAATTATACTAGGTTGGTTTTTTTCTTCCCAGAATTAACTTGAGGCACCAGCAACAGGTTAATTAAAAGGTGTTAATTAACTTAATGACATTTTTTATCTCTGTCCATCTGTCGTCCGTCCGTCCGTCCGTCCGTCCGTCCGTCCGTCCGTCCGTCCGTCCGTCCGTCCGTCCGTCCGTCCGTCCGTCCGTCCAACTGTCCGTCCGTCCATCTGTCGTCCGTCCGTCCGTCCGTCCATCTGTCGTCCGTCCGTCCGTCCGTCCGTCTGTGAGCACTGTACAGTGTACAAATGGAACCAAATGGACCCTAATGGGTCCATTTGGTTCCATTTGTACACTCTCAGAGTTAAATTAACATTGATTTTACAATATAAAATTGGAGGTCCCAGAGAAAGAAATGCCATTAAATGGGGGTCCGAAGACTAATGCATGTCAAACTGAGGGGGTCCTTGAAATTAAATGGGTTGAGAATCACTGGTCCCTGGAACATCTTTTCAAATGGGGGGTCCGCGGGGCTAACTAGTGTCAATTTGGGGGTCCTTGCCATGATGAAAAAGTTTGGGTAACCACTTGCACTACGGTCGCTTGCTATACTAGAGGTAGTTAGCAAATGTAGACCAGGCGCTTTTTTTTCTCCAAAGCACCTGGAAAAACCAAAACCATTTCATTTCATTTCAACAGCGCTGCTAGTGGCCTGTAGGGGAAACACTGCAGTGTGACAGGCAGCAGTAGCATCAGACACAGCTGTAAACCAGGCCTCTAATCAAATCAACATCAGATTATCTGCTCAACACATCATGTACCTCCTGTTCTTACCGGCGTGGTTGGGGGGAGAGGGGGGGGTCATTCCGTATGACATGAGGCAAGACATGGAAAAGACAAACTCATATAAGTACCATGAATGAACACAGCGTCGAGCGATGAAGGAAAGCCGGGGGTCGCCGTGCGGAGCGGAGCTCTCCGATGCCGCGACTCCGGCTTCTGTTCAGTTAGTGGGCTACGGTTAGCTACGGTTAGCGGATTGGAACGCCGCCGATGCGTCCAAAAGGGACAAAGATCACGTTTAGTCAGAGCATTGAATGCTGCAGTGGACTTCGTCTGACCTACCGCAAACAGTCTCCAGCGCGAGACGTTACGTTGTGACGTTTTGGAGACATTCAGTATAGGCTGAATGGAGCATTGGATGCTCCGATTAAACGTGACGTTGTCCCTTTTCAATCCATCGATGGCGTTGGAAACGGGTGCTAAATATGGCCAAACGTTGGGACAGTCGGTCATAAGGCGAACAGTATGTCACACAAGGGGAAAGAAGAAGATTGTTACAGTTGGTACAGACGAACAGATGGAGAGAGCAGGCTTGGGTTAAAAAACAGCAGGAACAAAACCACATTCACTTGGACGGTGGTTAGTTTGATGTTACACTGTACGGAACACCACCCTCCCCCCCAAAAGAGATGCAGGCGAACTCCCATCTCCCACGAACGATGCTCGTTTCGTGCACACGCCCCGCCGCGACTGACCAGACCTGGATTCTGTTTGAGGTTTTTTTACGCCCGTGTTGTCGCGCCCATCATGAGCAGAGCTGTCGTCTGCGCTAACCGATGCCCGTCTGAAAGGACTTTTACACCGCCACAGAGGGGCCGCGGTCTCAAGCGAACATGAGAGAGAGACGCCAGCGAGCGAGTTGCCGCGTCGAAACGTTTGCAAAGTTCAGCCCGTTCGAGGTGCGACCCGATATGGACAGAATAGTAAATCATGTTCTGGCGAGAGCGTTTGGCTACTGGCCAATCACAGCGCGTCCTTACGGAAAACCCAGCGACCATTTCCATGGTCGCCAGCCGACATGTGTAAGGTGTGCGGCTGTGTACGCACGCACGCACGCACGCACGCACGCACACGCACACGCACACGCACACACACACACACACACACACACACACACACACACACACACACACACACACACGTGTGAACAAAGACCCCCCTCCCCCCCGGCGTACCATGTTCATGTCGATGCCGTTGGTGTAGGTCCAGGCGTGTTGGAAGTATTCCTCCAGCCGCTGCCGCAGCGGGTTGGGGATCTGGTGGAAGCGGATGAACTCCTTGACGCGCAGCATCTGCAGGTGGTAGCGCGCCGTGCCCGAGTAGAGGCGCTGGATGATGGCCGACACGTTGCCGAAGATGCTGGCGTACATGAGAGCTGAGAGGGGAGGAGGAGGGAGGGAGACATCGTGATGATGAAGATACTGGCGTACATGAGAGTTGAGAGGGGAGGAGGAGGGAGGGAGACATCGTGATGATGAAGATACTGGCGTACATGAGAGTTGAGAGGGGAGGAGGGAGGAGGGAGACATCGTGATGATGAAGATACTGGCGTACATCATAGATATATAAAGTCTAGATGGCTCAAGGCGGAGTTTCTGACGTCGTTCACCCGGCAGCCATCTTACTTCGGGGCTACAGTACAGTATGTTCAATGGCAGCTCAAACAGAAACAGTCATAACTCGCTCAAATCTTGACGGATTTACAAACGGGTTGGTTTATTACAAACGTTGTCAACGTGGCTATGATTCAGGACGCTTATCTGCTTATTTTATTTGTTTTATATGAACGTCGTATAAAAGCATATAAGTATGCGGACGTCTCTGACGTTTATAACAAACCAAACCGTTTGAAAATCGGTTGAAAATTGAGCAAGTTATGGTCATTTAAGAGTACATGCCCCATAGACACAATGTTATGTGGCCCGAGGTAAGATGGCCGCCACGTAACGACGTCGCTCTCCATTGGCCAACAGCGCGGGTGAGCTATCTAGAGTTTATATATATCTATGGCGTACATGAGGTGTGAAGATGTGCTTCCTGCCAGGGGGGGGGGGGGGGGGGGGGGTGATCAGCTATTCCTGGCTCGCAGATTTGGAGGGACTTAGGAGTGGCGAGCTAACACAGGACTCTATCCCATTCAGGCCCGACGTCGAAATAAATAAAAAAGTATTCTGAAAGAATACATATTCAAAGATTTGTGCCACATTTCCACGAATTTTCAAAAAATAGCAGACCTACAAGCTCGTAGCGTGCCACTCGGTGGCGCGCTATGAGCTTGTAGATCCTAAGTACTAAGTACTAAGTACTTTTACTTAAGTACTGTACTTATAAGTACAATTTTGTAGGTGTTTGTACTTTACTTGAGTATTTCCAATTTCCAGTACTTTTACTTCTACTCCACTACATCTCAGAGCCAAAATTTGTACTTTTACTTCACTGCAATTATTTGAAAACTTTAGTTACTAGTTACTTTGGAGAATTTAATATACGGTACATTAACCACTTCAACCCTATACATTTCGGCCATTTGAAAATGGCCGATCTACAAGCTTGTAGATCAACAAGATGGTAAATGGTGCATTTATATTGCGCCTTTATCCAAGGCGCTTTACATAGATTGTGCATTACATTCACCCATTCACACACACATTCATACACTGATGGCGGCAGAAACCATGCAAGGCACCAACCAGCACTTCAGGAGCAATTAGGGGTTCAGTGTCTTGCTCAAGGACACTTTGACACTAACTTTGGGAGAGCCCAGGTTCGAACTGGCAACCTTGCGGTTACCATCCAGCCACTCTACCCCTGAGCCACCACCGCCCCTGCTTTGTCTATTTCTCGCTCAAATGTTTTCAAAAACATTTTTGAGAGCAATGTTTAAATGTAAATGACATTGTGTGTCACTAGTGTGTGTGTGTGTGTGTGTGAGTGTGAGTGTGAGTGTGAGTGTGAGTGTGAGTGTGAGTGTGTGTGTGTGTGTGTGTGTGTGTGTGTGTGCGTGCGTGTGTGTGTTTACATGGCTGTCATGTTGAAAATAGCAGTAAATCAAGCGGGGCGCAGCCGCGCAGCTGGTGCTCAGAGGGTTTGATTAGCCATCGGCCTGTTATAGAGCGGAGCGGTCTGTTATCAAGAAATAACACACCGCTGAATTCAGCGATTGACCAATCAGAATCAAAGCATTCAACCAAGCCCATAGTAATAAGGAGAGAGATAACATCCAGAGACAGCGCTCCCTGCTGGTCAGTCAGTGCAGGTCACTCACAGCCGATGAGCATGACGCAGATGGAGAAGATCTTCTCGGAGTTGGTGTTGGGCGACACGTTCCCGAAGCCCACGCTGGTCAGACTGCTGAAGGTGAAGTACAGCGCCGTCACGTACTTGTCCTTGATGGAGGGGCCGGAGCTGGGGTCGCTGTAGTTGTACCGTTTCCCTGGAAGGAATAAAACACATGTTATGGTGAGAGGGACCGGAGCTGGGGTCGCTGTAGTTGTACCGTTTCCCTGGGAGGAATAAAACCACACTGGTCAGACTATCGTTTCCCTGGGAGGAATAAAACCACACTGGTCAGACTGTACCGTTTCCCTGGGAGGAATAAAACCACGCTGGTCAGACTGTACCGTTTCCCTGGGAGGAATAAAACCACACTGGTCAGACTGTACCGTTTCCCTGGGAGGAATATAACCACACTGGTCAGACTGTATCGTTTCCCTGGGAGGAATAAAACCACACTGGTCAGACTGTATCGTTTCCCTGGGTGGAATAAAAACATGTTATGATGGAGGGACCGGAGCTGGGGTCACTGTAGTTGTACCGTTATATACATATTTGGCCGGATCGGGTGTCACTGTATATTCAGGGGTGGGCAACTTTGACGATGGAGAGGGCCACTATATTTCCACACTCACTCTACAAGCTCAAATCGCGTCGCGCTGTGGCGCGTTTTGAGCTTGTAGATCGGCTATTTTTGCTATATTCTAAATTAAATCTTGAATAAATGTTTTGCTATTTTTGATAATACTTGTTTATAATACTTGTGTTATACGAGTTATACAAGTACTTGTGTTGAGCAATGAGCTACTAATTTAGACTAGAAGTAATTACAGTGGGTCATGTTTGCATGTTGTGGAATTGTAAACAGCTGAAACCAATATTAATTCAGTATTCTGACATTAACCTGAGGGCCACATTAAGTGAAGGCCGCATGTGGCCCCCGGGCCGTGCAGTTGCCCCACCCTGCTGTAGTTGTACCGTTTCCCTGGTAGGAATAGAAACATGCTGGTCAGACTGCTGATAGCCTGGGGTCCACCTATGCTTTCTATATCAATCACCTATGGACACGCCCAGGTTGTCCAGCCAGCCAATCTTGTGCTCCAGGTAGGGCTTCTCGACGTTCCCGATGGCGTACCAGATGCAGGCCAGCCAATGGGCGATGAGCGCGAAGATGCACATCAGCAGCATCAGGACGGCCGCGCCATACTCGGAGTAGCGGTCCAGCTTGCGAGCCACGCGGACCAATCGCAGCAGGCGGGCGGTCTTCAGGAGGCCAATCAGGGTGGTGGTCTGGATGGAGGCAAAAGGGTGGGAGAGATCACAGACACATTTGAAAACAGTGTTCATTTAGTTTTAGTCACCTGGATTGTGTTAATCTTAGTCTAGTTTTAGTCGACTAAATATACAGTTGATTTAGTCGACTAAAATGTATTTTGTCGGGCCTTGAAGCCGTCGTAATGACTGTTTTTACACCAACTGTTTGGTGTCCAAATGCGGAAGTAGACGGATCTTCCGGGTGCTTCAAAACACCACTGAGCAACTTCCACTGAAATGAATACCGGGGGGGGGGGGGGGGGGGGGGCTGTAGCTCCGGTTCGGTCTCTATCCTTTTATTACTCTATGCCAAGAAGCCTCTCTCCCTCTCCCTCTCTCCCTCCCCCTCCCTCTCTCCCTCCCCCTCTCCCCCCTCTCTCTCTTTTCTCTCTCTCTCTCTCTCTCTCTCTCTCTCTCTCTCTCTCAGAATGGCCTAATGAATTCAACAGGAGACAGCTGTGTGTGTGTGGAGCTGTCCAAGGAGAGCCACTGAGCCTGACAAACTGAGTTAAGAGTGAGTAATAAGTTGATTAGAACATTCGACAATAATTAAAGGCCTAATATATTCCTACAATTTCCACAAATTGCTACAGAACCTGTTACAGGCGTTGACAATTAAGGGTTGCCCACCTGGGCAGGTATAAATAAAACATTGGGGCAGGTGGAGCTTGCTTTCAGGTGACCGGGCGATTAACCCATTCTGGGCGGGAACCCCTTTTGGTGTTTTAAAGCATTGTGTTATACTTTAGCTATTGAAAAATAGCAGATCTACAAGCTCATAGCGCAGCACCGAGTGCCGCGCTACGAGCTTGTAGGTCTGCTATTTTTTTTAAATCGTGAAAATGCGGCACAATTAAATCTTTGAATATATATTCCTTCATTTTTAACTCAAATATTTGCTTCTGAGTCCCTGGAACAACATATTTTCAGATGGGGGTCGGCGGCCAAATACATACATTTTTAGGGGGTCCTTGACATGAAAATGTATGAGAACGACTGACACAGAAACATTGGGGTTTTTCAGAAAACTGTCAGGATTTAGAAGACATTTGTAGAATCGTCCTCAGGCTCAAGTGCTCGTTTTGAGAAAGAGAGAGAGAGAGACACACAACCGCCTGTGAACAGTGAACAGGAGATATCATGTTTGTGATGACATGTTATTCACAGCGCTGTGTGTGTTCGTCTCCAGACTGCTACCTGATCTGGACATGTTTGTGATGACATGTTATTCACATCGCTGTGTGTGTTCCTCTCCAGACTGCTACCTGATCTGGACATGTTTGTGATGACATGTTATTCACAGCGCTGTGTGTGTTCCTCTCCAGACTGCTACCTGATCTGGACATGTTTGTGATGGCATGTTATTCACAGCGCTGTGTGTGTTCCTCTCCAGACTGCTACCTGATCTGGACATGTTTGTGATGACATGTTATTCACATCGCTGTGTGTGTTCCTCTCCAGACTGCTACCTGATCTGGACATGTTTGTGATGACATGTTATTCACATCGCTGTGTGTGTTCCTCTCCAGACTGCTACCTGATCTGGACATGTTTGTGATGGCATGTTATTCACAGCGCTGTGTGTGTTCCTCTCCAGACTGCTACCTGATCTGGGCGCAAACAAACATGTCTGGCGTGTCAGAGTGTCACTCAGAGCTGCTGGCAGACGGAGCGCGGCAGCTTCTGGCAGAGCAGATTGGCGCATGCAAATTACCAAATGAAAGGAGGACGGGGAGAGAGAGAGAGAGAGAGAGAGAGAGAGAGAGAATGACACACACACACACACACACACACACACACACACACACACACACACACACACACACACACACACACACACACACACACACACACACACACACACACACACACACACACGAGGGGAGATAACTCTAAAGAGCAGAAGAATACATGACTTCTAAAGAGAGAGAGAGAGTCACTGAGTGGAGGAACCTTTGACAGAGCTCACACACACACACACACACACACACACACACACACACACACACACACACACACACACACACACACACACACACACACACACACACACACACACACACACACACACACACACACACACACACACACACACACACACACACACACACACACACACACACACACAGGGATCGCAACACAACGCAGCACAGCTACAACATCCTCGTCGATTAGTGCAGCTGCTAGACACTCTAAAACCAACACACACTCTCTCTCTCTCTCTCTCTCTCTGGAGCCTGACAATTAACGTTGGCGTCCGTTGGGAAATCATCACCCCGCAACGCGGGTCTCCTGCTCGACCGTCTTGTACGTCTCTGACAGGCGCGTGTGTGTGTGTGCGCGTGCGCGCGCGTGTGTGTGTGTGTGTGCGTGTGTGTGTGATGGCCGGCCTTTCCAAAAGGAGAGCCAAGCAGTTAGCTTGGTACTGCTCAGTTTCAGCCATTATAGGAAGCCTCTCAATTTGGAGGAGGCGTTGTTTCCTTTATCCATGATTTATGGCTGCTGCGTCCGACATGTCAGCTGTACTGTATGTAACGATGCTGTGTGTGTGTGTGTGTGTGTGTGTGTGTGTGTGTGTGTGTGTGTGTGTGTGTGTGTGTGTGTGTGTGTCCAGTGTTCACCAGTGTTGTTTTCGTCGACTACCTTTTTTATTGACAGTTTCTTCAACAAATAAAAACTAGACTAAAATGTTAGGAAGGGACTAGTGGACTAACCCTAACGGCTAAATCTAACCCTAACTCTGACTGACGTACATCTGAAAAGGCCTTGTTTTTCCCAGAAATGATGCCTCTGACATAGCCCAAAGGGAGCCGATGGCATCAGAGGTTATCAACTAACAGACGTCATTGCAGCGGTCAGCGAGTGTCCTTCCTTGTGTCCTGTTGCATTGTTTAAGATGCTGGCTCACTCTGGCTAGAGTTAATTAACCCAGTCTGGGCGGGAACGACTTTTTGGTGTTTTAAGCATTATTATGTTGTACTTTAGCTATTGAAAAATAGCAGATCTACAAGCTCATAGCGCGGCACCGAGTGCTGCGCTACGAGCTTATAGGTCTGCTATTTTTGAAAAATCATGAAAATGTGGTGGATATCCTTGAATATATTCTTTCAGAGCAAACGTTTTTAACTCAAATCTTTGCTTCTGCAGGGGGCGTCCCTGGAACAACATATTTTCAGATGGAGGTCGGCGGCCAAATACATATAATTCTGGGGCTCCTTGACGACTGACATAGAAACATATGGGTTTTTTCAGAAAACTGTCAGGATTTAGAAGACATTTGTAGAATCGTCCTCAGGTCTAAATGGATTAGAATTGAAAAAGACCTGGAGTGGAGTCAGACATGAACCTGACTCTCTCTCTTCGACGCCTGGCGTGCACTGAATATATATTCAAAGATTTGCCCCACATTTTCAAAAAATAGCAGACCTACAAGCTCGTAGCGCGCGCTATGAGCTTGTAGATCTGCTATTTTTCAATAGCAAATAAAGTATAACATAATGCTTGAAACACCAAAAGGGGTTCTCCCGCCCAGAATGGTTTAAGGCTAATCTTTTGATGTCATCAAGAGGTGCGTTTCAGAGTCATTAACAATGCGGACTGGTGTAATTAAGCTGGTAGCCATGATGAGTCAGCAGTAACTCACAGAGTTAACACCTTGAGGGCTCGGGGCCTATCATTTATAGCGCCCGGACCACTTTTACTGGCGCACCGGAAGTTGTTGTGAATGTCTGTGTAGCAGCTAACAATAGCCACACCACTCTAGAGTCGATCGACAACAACGGGAGGTAAGAATAAATCTATCGCGACTAGCGACTGGACCGCGGAGCGCCGTCTAACACAGGATCTTTTTTCATAATTAGACGGGATGATTTAGATCGCGAGTTATGAACGTTTTAAGATTTTCGTTTTCGTCCGCTAAACAGGCAGGGAACATTTTCGATTTTCGACTGTTGTGCAACACCGAGGATTGGGCAACAAGCGCTCCTAGGCTGTGGAGCGCTGTGGAGGTTTTTTTTTAGAACATTTCTTCTGTATTTCTGCTGAATTTTGATATGATAGTGCAGTGCAGTGGTTCCAAAAGATACATGTTATGTCTCTATATGTCCTGTGAGCCAAACCAGTCAAAATAGCAGATCTGCTGGCGAAAGGGCCTTTCTGTGTGGAGTTTGCATGTTCTCCCCGTGTCCCCTAGGGTAGGTACCCTCACATGTTCTCCCCGTGTCCCCTAGGGTAGGTACCCTCACATGTTCTCCCCGTGTCCCCTAGGGTAGATACCCACACATGTTCTCTCCGTGTCCCCTAGGGTAGGTACCCTCACATGTTCTCCCTGTGTCCCCTAGGGTAGGTACCCTCACATGTTCTCCCCGTGTCCCCTAGGGTAGGTACCCACAAATGTTCTCCCCGTGTCCCCTAGGGTAGGTACCCTCACATGTTCTCCCCGTGTCCCCTAGGGTAGGTACCCACACATGTTCTCCCCGTGTCCCCTAGGGTAGGTACCCTCACATGTTCTCCCCGTGTCCCCTAGGGTAGGTACCCTCACATGTTCTCCCCGTGTCCCCTAGGGTAGGTACCCACACA
Source organism: Electrona antarctica (assembly GCF_951216825.1). NCBI lineage: Eukaryota > Metazoa > Chordata > Actinopteri > Myctophiformes > Myctophidae > Electrona > Electrona antarctica. Next base: position 542,186 of record NC_136803.1, on the reverse strand, counting down.
TGTTCTCCCCGTGTCCCCTAGGGTAGGTACCCTCACATGTTCTCCCCGTGTCCCCTAGGGTAGGTACCCTCACATGTTCTCCCCGTGTCCCCTAGGGTAGATACCCTCACATGTTCTCCCCGTGTCCCCTATAGGGTAGGTACCCTCACAAAAACATGCAGTAATCCTGGTCTCTAAACTACCTCCCCCTGGCCAGCCGGGGCGCCTGATGGAGGGGAAAGGAACTGGTCGGAATAACGTGTTCCTTCTACGTGCTACGTCCGGCTGGGGAAACTCCCCCCCTGTCAGGTGAAAAGAAGCAGCTTGCACTCCTCATGCATAGGAGGAGGCATGAGGTCAGTCCGCTGCCCCCGCAGGTTGGCAGAGGAAGTGTAGCGCCCAGGATTACATTAGATAATTGGCACTGGGTGAAAAAAACTGGGTTGCACAATCGTGGGATGAAAATTAGAAAAAAAAAAATAGCAGATCTGCTATTTTCACCACTTCCTAAGTGTATTTCACAATGAGCTTATTGTAGACTGAATCTCAACGATATCTTCAAGCTGGCAAATCAGCAAATGCTTTACTATCTTGTTCAAGATGGTTTCCAGGCAACGCAGATCCCTAAGACTATGTTTAAAAATAGTACCCCTCCCCCCCCCCCCCCCCCCACCCCCGAGCTAAAATAACGCACACCCAAAAACACCAAGCATGATGACGAGCTCACATGACTGAGACACGAAGATGAATAAATACATAACTAACTTCTGTCCTTTAACCCATTCTGGGCGGGAACCCATTTTGGTGTTTTAAAGCGTTATGTTAAACTTTAGCTATTGAAAAATAGCAGATCTACAAGCTCATAGCGCGCCACCGAGTGGCACGCTATGAGCTTGTAGGTCTGCTCTTTTTGAAAAATCGTTAAAATGTGCCTCAAATCTTTCCGAAAATTGTCATGATTTAGAAAACTTTTTTTTTTTTTTTTTTTCTCGACGTCACGCCTGAATGGGTTAAAAGGAACTACAACATGCATTTTAAAACAGTTTTTAATCTTTTATATCATATAACTGATCCATCCATCCATCCATCTTCAACCGCTTATCCGTAGTCGGGTCGCGGGGGGCAACAGTTCTACCAGAGTGCTCCAGACTTCCCTCTCCCGAGCAACATTAGTGACTTCCTCCTGTGGGATCCCGAGACGTTCCAAGGTCAGTGAGTCGATGTATTTCCTCCAACTGCGCCTTGGTCTGCCCCGGGGTCTCCTCCCAGTGGGACGTGCGTCGAGGACCTCCCTAGGGAGGCGCCCTCAAACATAATTATTGCTAATGGTTTGAGCCTATAAATCCACTCTGATATAACCAGTCCCATGGCATTTCTGTCTGGCTTCTAAAGAAGTTTTAGCTGCAGTACCAACAATGTCCTGATGTGGTGAGGGGGGCGCTGTGTGTGCATGTGAATTATTCATGTTCGTCTTGAAAGCCTGGAGGAACCAGTGTTGTTTTTTTGGCAGGAAATTTCTATTTCAGAAATAGTTTATTTTTGCCGTCGACTGATTACGCGACACGTTGTGAGCTTGTAGATCGGCTGTTTTCAGCATGCAACTAAGTGTAAAATGACTTGTCTTTAATTTATACTGGATCTCTTGTCCACTAGTCCCTTCCTAACATTTTAGTCTAGTTTTTATTTGTTGACGAAATTGTCAATGATATTTAGTCTCATTTTAGTCGCCATAGCTTAGTTTTAATTTAGTTTCCGTTTAGTTTTCGTCAGTGAAAAAAGGTAGTCGACGGACATTTTTCGTCGGCGAAAACAACACCGGGAGGAGCGCTGTGATTGGCCGCTCTGGTCAATAAGTGGGCGGAGTCAACCCTTCCGGGTGGGCGTCGCTCCAAATGATGTGACTGGTTCAACGCCCCGATTGAACCAATCAGGGCGTGCGCAAATCTCAGCCGCCACCCACCGGCCGCTCTAGACCAGAAACCTAACATGTTAGAGCCCCAAGCCCCCCCAGGGAGGCTCTCCAACGTTGAAGCACTCGGCCCCTAGTGGTTAGAGCGTGAACTGCAGGCTGACCCGTGGATTCATGACGAGGAAACCCCCCGTGCATTTGAGCACCAACATTTACTAACGTTAATGCTGCCATTATATTGCTTTTTATTGGTTAAAACCATAGAGTATATATATAATAGAGACTGAACTGGCGCGAAGCTCCGCCCCCCCCAGCTATTCATGTCAGTGGAAGTTGCTCAGTGGCGTTTTGAAGCACCCGGAAGACTGCCGGAAGTCCCTCCCCGGACCTCAACTTTGAGGTCCTGAGTGACGTAGGGCAACCGAGCGCTCAACGTTAAAGCCCAGCTGCACGGGGTTTCCCGGTCATGAATCCACGGGTCCGCCTGTAGTCCCTCCTCCTACCACTAGGACCCAGAGCTTCAACGTTGGAAAGTCTGCCTGCCCCCTTGGGAACAACACACAAAAAGCATGGAATACGGACGTGCATATTACAGGAAACTCCCGCTAAACTTTGGAAAGCATGGAATACGGATGTGTATATTACAGGAAACTCCCGTTAAACTTTCCAACAAACTCCGGTAAACTCCCGAATTGTACCATCACACCTGTATATTACCGTATATGAACTGCATATGCTGCTGAACTTGAGGTGTACGGGCAAAATACAGTGCCCACAATTGCCCGTTAAAGGAGCATTCATCCATCCATCCATCCATCTTCAACCGCTTATCCGTAGTCGGGTCGCGGGGGCAACAGCTCCACCAGAGTGCTCCAGACTTCCCTCTCCACAGCAACATTAGTGACTTCCTCCTGGGGGATTCCGAGACGTTCCAAGGCCAGTGAGTCGATGTATTTCCTCCAACTGCGCCTTGGTCTGCCCCGGGGTCTCCTATTCAGTGATATGGAAAAAAAACCCGGTCCGCCCCGGTAACAAGATGTGCACATGCACACGCTCTACAGTGGGGGAAGTACAACAGACCAACAGCACGTGCACCAAGGCTGCCCCACTCGATCATGATTGGATGAAGGCCCCTCTCATCCTGATTGGATGAAGGCTTTGCCACCCAAAGCCCAAACCGAAACTAGGGTCTTTTGACCCCAGGGGCTCACTGGGGACAGGGAGGAACTCCTTATATGGTCATCACCCTTTATAGTAGGGAGGATTAACCAAAAAATAAGAAAAAATAAGTGATATTTGAATTAAGTGAAATCACTGAATATACCTTTAACTCCTCTTTTCACGCAGTGAATAAGGCAACGTACTTTCTACCCGACAACGACGACATAACAGCTTTACACACCATAAATGTGACTGGCCCAATCACACCCAATCGCAGTGTATTTCATGGACACTGAAACACATGCTGATTGATCTGTAAATGGCGTATTATACCAGGGGCTTTCAACGTTTTTGGCCGGGGACCCCCGGAAATGCTTTGGCAATGTCTCGGGAACCATTTTGGGCGGGAACCCCTTTTGGTGTTTTAAGCATTGTTATAATTTAGCTATTTAAAAATAGCAGATCTACAAGCTCATAGCGCGCCACCGAGTGGCGCGCTACGAGCTTGTAGGTCTGCTATTTTTGAAAATAAAAAAAATAAATCTTTTTTTTTTTTTTTTTTTTGAAAATAATTTGGGGACCCCCTAAAATAATTTGGCGACCCCCCGAGGGGTCGCGACCCACGGGTTGAGAACCCCTGTATTATACAATGCCAATATACAAGTGGGCAACACAGAGGTATCGTCAACGCACGACAATGTGAGGCACATGCCTCGGCTCGTACCAGTGACAAATCACTGGTACGCAGTCAGTGAGTCTAAAACCCTCCTGGCACAGCAAAAAAAAAAACGAATGAAATAATATGCGCTACAAATTGTATGCAAATTGCTCGCTGTCGGCCCAGGTGAGGCAGGCTGGGCCGAGCCGTAGCACTAAACGGAACATTATTAGATAATCTGAACCTGCCGATCGCCCTCCGGACGTGTGAGAAACAAAACAGTTTCTCATAAGCCGAGCGGTTCGGAGGGGGATGGAGAAGTTTTTTTACCCATTCCGACCTGAGGACGATTCTACAAATTCCTTCTAAATCCTGACAGTTTTCTGAAAAACTCCTCTGTTTTTTGTCGTTGTGAAACATTTTCATGTCGAGAACCCCTAGAAATATATCTAATTGGCCGCCGACCCCCATCTGAAAATATGTAGTTCCAGGGACCCCCCCCCCCCAAGAAGCAAAGATTTGAGTTAAAAACGTTCGCTCTGAAAGAATATATATTCAAAGATTTGCACCCCATTGTCACGATAGCGAGGCACTCGGTGCCGCGCTACGAGCTTGTAGATCTGCTATTTTTCAATAGCTAAAGTATAACATAATGCTTTAAAACACCAAAAGGGGTTCCCGCCATGAATATGATTAGGAGGAAGGAGAGCTCCGGGCGGGCCGCTCTCCGGTCTGGCTCTGATGAAAGCAGAGCGGAGCGAGCGAGGGGGTGGGGGTCGGGGGGATGGGTGTGTGTGTGGGGGGGTGTGTGAGAGCAGATGTGACAGGCCGCCGTCAGATTGGGTTAGCGGGTCTGAAGCGCTTCAGGAGACGAACAACACGCACGGCCCGCCGCGAGAGAGAGAGCACAGACGGCCTGCCGTGGCCCGGGGGGGGGGGGGGGGGGGGGATGTGGAGCACAGCTGTGGAGAAGAGGCAGCGCAGTGCATGGGCAGGGCAGTGGGCAGAGCAGTGGGCAGCGGGCAGAGCAGTGGGCACTGGAAAACCAGTGGAAAATCACTGGACCACCTGACAAAAGGTTAGCTACACTTTGCTGCCACCTAGCTGGCGCTAAAAGAGTTTTAACCACAAGCCTGACTAAAATGTTGAGACCAACATGGCGGCTGCCATCACGCTCCGAAGCTCACCACGTCGGAGCCCAGCCGAAGATGAGCAGGTCGAAGGGGATGGCGGCCACCGTGTTGATGAGGAACCAGCCCTTACCTCGTCCGACCCCGAGCCGAAGATGAGCAGGTCGAAGGGGATGGCGGCCACCATGTCGATGAGGAACCAGCCCTTGAAGTAGTAGACCGCGATCTTCCCCGGGTCGCTGACCACCTCCTCGTTCACGTTCACGTAGGTGGTGCGGAAGTTGATCAGGATGTCCACGATGAACATGATGTCCACCTGAAAAAAAATAAAGAACAATTACAAAAACCTATTTTCATTATGTCACCAGACCTTTAACACGTATGTCGCATTCACCAGAATGCTTTACTGCGATTAACCCATTTTGGACTGAGGTCGATTAAAAAAAGGCTTCTAAATCCTAACATTTTTCTGAAAAAACAAAGTTTCTATGTCAGTGGTGCTCAACCTTTTTCATGTCAAGGACCCCCAGAATTATCTCTATTGGGCCACGGACCCCCATCTCAAAATATGTAGTACCCCCAGAAGCCAATATTTCAGTTAAAAATGTTCGCTCTGAAATATATATTCAAAGATTTGCGGCCCCTTTTTCACGACTTTTCAAAAATAGCAGACCTACAAGCTCGTAGCGCGCCACTCGGTGGCGCACTATGAGCTTGTAGATCTGCTATTTTTCAATAGCTAAAGTAGAACAGAATGCTTAAAACACCAACAGGGGTTCCCGCCCAGAATGGGTTAAGACAAATCCTGCTGCATATTGTCGGAAAGTGCGCTTCGTTTGGCAGGTGTCAAGGCTCAATCGAAGTCTGATGCGGATCAAAGAACCGCGTTCTACTTCGCCAAAAAAACGTGGGTTTCACTTCGCTTCCAAGCGCACCTGACTTCGATTCACTGCAGGTGGGAATGCAACCCGTCAGGGCCGGATCTACCATATGGGAACTTTGGGCACGTGCCCAGGGGCCCTTGGCCACCAGGGGCCCCTAAAAAAATAAAAAATAAAAACGTTTTTTATTTTTATTTTTTTTAGCTCCACAGAAAATGTCCCTGCTAATCCGAATGAAATAAATGGTGTCTAAAAAGATTAGTGTTTTATTGTTGGTGAGAAGGGCAGCTAAAAAGTGCAATTGTGTGTAAAGCAGCAACAATGCGCTAGATTGGCTGTCACTCTGGGGGGGGGGGGGGTAGGCGACCGGAAATAGGCTAATATATACGGCATAAAACTGCCCCAAAACGGCTCCAAAACTGCAAAAATGTTGCGCGCGCGTGAATGGGGGGGCCCTTCGAGCTTCAGTGCCCAGGGGCCCTCAGAGGTGTTAATCCGGCCCTGACCTACAAGCTCATAGCGCGCCACCGAGTGGCGCGCTACGAGCTTGTAGGTCTGCTATTTTTGAAAAATCGTGAAAATATTTATTTCAGAAAACTGGAGGATTTAGAAGATTTTTTTTAAAATTTTAAATGTGTTAACATATATATATTTTTTTCGTCCCTCGCCACTGACCATGATGTCGACCACGTTGAGCGGCGAGCAGGAGTAGCCGCACTCGCGCCGCCGCTGCTCCTCGATGTCGTTGAGCAGGAAGGCGGCGCTGTAGGGCGTGAAGATGGCCGTATAGATGACCAGCAGCAGGATCAGCCAGTCCCACACCGCCTTGAACGGGCTGTAGTGCAGGATGGTGCAGCGGTCCATGCGCAGCGTCTGGAGCTTGTACTCGGGCAGCACGTCTGCCCCCAACGACAGCACCTGTAGGGGGGCAGGGGGGGGGGACAGAGGGGCAGGGGGTATTTAAAGATGTTAGTTAGTTTAACTAAATTCGCGCCAGCATTAATTAATCCCTCGATAGCGTATTGCCAAGGTTTTATCGCGCGTGAAGAGCCAAATATCCGTAACCGAATGTTACAATGACAAACTGCTGTGTGTGGTGTCATGCCCGGATGGTGTTGTGTCGGAAAAAGCCGGAAAAGGCCGACCGCGAGTGTCAGCCCGCCTGCTACAGCCCGTTGAAAACCCTTGTATTCACCAGAAACGGCCCCTCAATGTCGTTTCTGAGATACAGAGCTGTGAATGGTGGGCTTAGACTGGAAGTGGATGCGCGCGCATGTTCAAAATGGCCGCGGCCACAGTGTCCCACTCTGTGTTGATGCGGGTAGCAACATCAGCTAGCGATACGATCGGATCAAGAAATGGATTCAAGAATACAAACCCGAAAACCTGAGAATCTGGGGTTTGGCGGGCTAGGGTACTAATTTAAACTAGGGTTTGGCGGGCTAGGGTACTCATTTAAACTAGGGTTTGGGGGGCTAGGGTACTCATTTAAACTAGGGTTTGGGGGGCTAGGGTACTAATTTAAACTAGGGTTTGGCGGGCTAGGGTACTCATTTAAACTAGGGTTTGGGGGGCTAGGGTACTAATTTAAACTAGGGTTTGGCGGGCTAGGGTACTAATTTAAACTAGGGTTTGGGGGGCTAGGGTACTAATTTAAACTAGGGTTTGGCGGGCTAGGGTACTCATTTAAACTAGGGTTTGGGGGGCTAGGGTACTAATTTAAACTAGGGTTTGGCGGGCTAGGGTACTAATTTAAACTAGGGTTTGGCGGGCTAGGGTACTAATTTAAACTAGGGTTTGGGGGGCTAGGGTACTAATTTAAACTAGGGTTTGGCGGGCTAGGGTACTAATTTAAACTAGGGTTTGGGGGGCTAGGGTACTAATTTAAACTAGGGTTTGGCGGGCTAGGGTACTAATTTAAACTAGGGTTTGGCGGGCTAGGGTACTAATTTAAACTAGGGTTTGGCGGGCTAGGGTACTAATTTAAACTAGGGTTTGGCGGGCTAGGGTACTAATTTAAACCTTCGGGTTTGGCGGGCTAGGGTACTAATTTAAACCTTCGGGTTTGGCGGGCTAGGGTACTAATTTAAACCTTCGTGTTCCTCGTTTCTGGCGGACTCTGTGTTCATTTATTGTCCACGTGTGGAAATTTGTCTTCGGTCTCAACAACAGTAAAAAGAACAAACAGCAACAACAACAACAACAACAACAACACTTACACAATTATCTTCATGGCAAAAATGCAGGACAACACAGTGGCAAATATTAAAAACCAATCTAGCGAGACATGGTATCATTTAGTGTCTTAATGGCATTAGGGATGAAGGAATTTTTTAAAGATGTCACGGTTAGCTTTTGGTGCTTTGTACCGTCTACCAGAGGGGAGTAGTTGGAACTCCCTGCAGAGTGGATGAGAGGAGGAGGTCATTTTGCTATCTTGGAGTGCCGTAATTTTTTTGCCACCCTAAAACATGATCATCAGGTCTTATTGTTATAAATTAAAATTATAAGGAGGAAGAATGTCTTAAAATGTCATCTTTATGTGGACCAGTGTTGGGGATCGTTACTTTAGAAAGTAACGTCGTTAGGTTACTGGATTACTGCCCATAAAAATAATCCCTTACCGTTACAAATTACCTTCTGAGAAAAGTAAAAGGTTAGATTATTTTCCGTTACCCGACAATTAAAACCCATTTTTAATGCTTGCGCAAGTTGTTTACATTGTAGGCTATTAGGCTACTGCCTACCGTCATTGCGCCGCATTATTACGGCCCTAATTAACTCTATGGTTAAAAACGAGAATGATACACACCATGAACTGACCATAGACAATATCCCCTTTACAGCTCTCTCTTTATTAACGAATATAATTCGCCACAATCGCCAGCCTATACACGTAGGACTGGACAGAAAGGCTGTTGCGCTGCGCTCCAACCAGCCAGCAGCGCGCATAATGCCCTCTCCACGGCGCACACCGCGGCGCATGAACACCACCACCACCGTGGACCCACGTATGAACTACATAGTTTATAAGAAATGGCACGGCGGCCATCCAGTGACAGTAACAGAATGAGAATCCTGTAACCTGTTATTTTGGGGGGGCATTAGCCCTGAAACATGACTGTCATGCTCGTGAAGTACGAGCGTCATGTGAACCATGGCTAGGGGGGCATCAACAACAGCCTGTTGATGATGAATGTTACTATGAAACTTAAACAATTCATTAAACTAGTACTCACCTAATGACGCAGCCACGGAGGATCTACCATGTTTAACGTAATTCCAAAGTGTTTAGCCTACATTGTTTAAGTCAAAGACGCATGCGTTTTTTTGGGCTTAAAGCATGTTGTTATTATTCCACTACCGGCACTGTCATGGCAGCTGGCTACAACCGAAACAACTTCCTCTTCCTCTTCAAAATAAAAGCTGCTTGTAACAATACTTTTATTTCTTAAGTGAACTTACAGGATGTAGTAGACGCAGGATGTATAGTAGGCTATACTATACGCTGCGCGTTGGGGCTTGGGAAGACAAATCACACAGAAGGCAGGAGAAATAGACTCCGTGGGCAGTCGGGGCTTTATTCTTTTTAAATCTTGCACACAAAATGAACAGGGACACATTATAGTAACGAGATTACTGTTTTGGAAAAGTAACTAGGTAACTAACTACTAAATTGCAAAACTAACTACTTACTTTATTCCGTTACCGTTATAAAAGTAGTCCCTTACATAACGCCGTTATTAATAGCTCCGTTACACCCAACACTGATGTGGACACGCACCACCACTTCATTAAGGGCGCGGAAATAGCGCACTGAGCGCACCGTGCAATGCAAACTAACAGGCGAGTGCAAACTAACAGGCGAGTGCGCACCGGTGCGGTGTTCCGAACGCTACCGTAAAGGCTCATTCATAGTCTGGATTTTCGGTGGTGAGGTGACCACCGCTCCAGTGGTGAGGTGACCACTGCTCCGGTGGCGAGGTGACCACCGCTCCAGTGGTGAGGTGACCACCGCTCCAGTGGCGCTCCGGTGGCGAGGTGACCACCGCTCCAGTGGCGAGGTGACCACCGCTGAAATAACGTTGAGCGGTGGTGAGTATAAATAGAGAGAAGGGCTGGGGCGGTGGTTTGCTCTTCACCGCGGCTCAGTGACGTCATGTTTTAGTTCGGTGGTCACCTCACCACCGAAAATCCAGACTATGTATGAGCCTCAAGTATGCCTGCTTGTCGATCTGCTGTTTTTCAATAGCCAAAGTATAACATAGTCCTTAAAACACCTAAAGGGGTTCCCGTCCTGAATGGGTCCTGAACTGTAACCCGCAACCAGCTGGACCGAGGACAGAGCCATGGGGCACGCCGGTCAGCCGTTCACACATCAAGCAGAAGCAGTGAAATGTTAGGCTGCGTTCTGACCAGGGCAGGAATTTCACGGCGGCCACGGCGGCCATGGCCGTCGTTGCCCCTCTCTTTGGCCGTGTGCCCCTCGGAAAATGATATGCCCATACGGCCACAGTGGCCGTGGTGCCCATGTGCCCCGACCGGCGCCCACAGCAGTTCATTTTACCGTTTTTCCTCTGTGCAATTTTCCAGTCATTACGGTAACCTTCCCCGTGTAGTTGTGTTGCCATTTGCCAAGTGGTTTGATTCTTTTGCGTTACTTTGCCTCCTCCCTCCTCCTCCGCTCCATGCACACATACACGCAGTCACGCACTGACAGCTCGCCTCTCACTCACTGACACTCGGCCCGGCTGGCGCGGACCGCGGTGCTTCAGGATTATTATCACACAGAGCCCGTGTGTTAAGACCAACGTGACTCGTCTTCATGGATATAAACTCACAAAACAACACCACGCAACAGCATAGACTGCAGGACTCCTCCACCATTTACCACGCTATCGTCTGCTACGTTAGTTGACAGAGTAAATTGTTTAAACAGCCAACGCTGGCCAAGGCTAATATCGCTAGCCAAACGCTAGTAGCCAAGCATCAGAGCGCGCTCACTGTACACCACGCGTCGCTCGCTTAATAATCATTCATTTCTGTATCAATGCGGACATAACGTGGTAAATGTTCATAAGCACACAATTGTACAAAATGCTTTTCACACTTGACTTATCTCCAGAGTCCTCAGTCCTGCAGCCCCACAATGCCATATGCCAGTCTAGCCTTAAAATCTACATTTATATGTTATTTTCTAAACCAAGCCCTCATTCAAAAGTTAAGTAAGTAAGTAAATGTTATTTATAAAGCACCTTTCGAAACAAAGTTAGAAGTTGCTGAACAATTTGTACAGTGTAAACAATAGAAGAAAATTAAAAACAAGGAACATATCACACAGTTGTGACAATATAGCAGAACAAAAACAAACAAGGCAGAACAGAAACTTGGGCTATAAAAATTAATGTAGGCTGTCTGTCATTGTATTTTCTGTGAATTAACTCACAATTGAATCCAGTGATCCTCAGCCATTTTAATTTCAAGGACCCCCAAATTAAATGTATATGAATTAGCCTAGGGTGACAGGGTCCTAGGCCATTTCATTATGATTTTCATCTCTCTGCACTATTCAAATATTGTAAACATGTCTGTAACATGGGGTTTAAATTAAAACAAATGTAATCATCCTTAACCTTTAAGCTAAAATAATGATGACCGGGGACATAAAATCATTGTTTTAATTGATGGCCTTCATGCCCTGGCACTTGGCCTTGTGCCCTCAAAAAGTTGACCACACTAAAGGCCAAGTGGCCTTGCCCCTAAAAGGATGAAATTCCAGGCCTGGTTCTGACTGAGTTAAGTTAAGCCCCCCGCCCGCTCGAGGGGAACATGTCTCTATAAATAGCGTCTACCCTAAAGGCCACACATCATGCTGTGAAATGTATTCCATAGATTCCAAACCTAATGTTGAAAAGACATGGAATGTTTAAAAATGACCTGCTAGAAATGCTGTTTAATGAATTCATTAATTCATATATTTGTTTTAAGTTCTATTTTCACCTAAACACCTAAACATCATAATTGATGTTCATTGTAATGCCATTGGTCATGATATTTGCATATAAATATAAACACAGAGGCTGAAATTTCCTCTGATAAGTCCTAGTAGCACATGTTTTGTTTTTGTTTTTGTCTTGTTTTTGTTTTGTTATGCTTGTTTTGTTTTGTCTTGTTTTGTACTTTTGTTGTATTTTCATCCTTTTATAGCTATTTTGAATATTAAAAGGGCTGGTATTATAAGCTGAGGCTTCTGCCAAACACTCCCTTTTGGTCAACAAAAAAACCCTGAATACATTGTATAAGGTGTGTTTATTTTAAATGACCAATAAACTAAACTAAACTAAGTAGTAGTAAGGTTGAAATCTCTTTTTTGCAAGTAGAAATGTATACGGCTCTCTTATAACTTCGAGCCAGACGGAGGTCTTTCAGGATCAAGCGACCTTATCTCCTGGCTGTATGACCTTGACATCGTCCATATGATTAGTGTCGAGCTGTGATGAGAGCAGGTTGTGAATCGGGGGGGGGGCTGAGAGAGAAGGAACGGAACATGTAATGAAAACCCTGAAAAAGAAAAGAGAAAAAAGCCCAGCTTGGACCTCGTGTAAGGGAGAAAAAAAAAAGACAAGCATTGTTTACTGCGATCAGTTCAGACACGGAATCTATTCTCGCTTGCCTCGCCGGGTACCGCAATTACCATCCAGGCTGTGTGAAAATGGAACCTCCAGTAATGAGGGGGGTGTCCTCCGAATGGAAGAACAACTATGAAGAGAGCTACCTCCAATGTTCCTATTGGACACAGAGTGGCGCGCTACGAGCTTGTAGGTCTGCTATTTTTGAAAAGTCGTGAAAATGTGGCACAAATCTTTGAATATATATTTCAGAGCAAACCTTTTTAACTAAAATATTGGCTTCTGGGGGGTCCCTGGAACTGCATATTTTTTGATGGGGGTGCGTGGCCCAATAGAGTTGATTCTGGGGGTCCTTGACATGAAAAAGGTGGAGCATCACTGACATAGAAACATGGGTTTTTTCAGAAAAAAATAGGATTTAGAAGCCTTTTTGTATCGACCTCAGTCCAAACAGGTTCTGGAGGCACAGGAGTCAAGTCGCTGGTCCCAACCCGTCGCTGGTCCCAACCCGTCGCTGGTCCCAACCCGTCGCTGGTCCTGGTCCCAACCCGTCGCTGGTCCTGGTCCCAACCCGTCGCTGGTCCTGGTCCCAACCCGTCGCTGGTCCTGGTCCCAACCCGTCGCTGGTCCTGGTCCCAACCCGTCGCTGGTCCCAACCCGTCGCTGGTCCTGGTCCCAACCCGTCGCTGGTCCTGGTCCCAACCCGTCGCTGGTCCCAACCCGTCGCTGGTCCTGGTCCCAACCCGTCGCTGCCCGTCGCTGGTCCCAACCCGTCTGGATGGCAGACCATTTATACCCATATAAGGACATATCTGTGTCTGTGTCTATGTGTGTTCCCTGAATGCCCAAATATGGAGTTTCCATCTCATATAGAGTTCCCTAGGAAATCAGTTTGTTGGTTTTGGGTTGCTATGGCAACCTACCGTTTACCAATCAGTGCACTGCTTGGGAGGCCAGCGTGACATCACGGAACGAACTCCTTATTTGGGCACGGCTGACACGGGACTCTGTGTGTGTGTGTGTGTGTGTGTGGTCACTGTGACATCACAGTGATGTCACAGCGGCTGAGCTCATTGGTGTGATTGAAGAGAAGCAGAAGACAACAGAGAAACAGGCTGAAGGATTCATCAAAGACCTGCAACAGGAAATCACTCAGTTGGAGAAGAGAAGCTCTGAGCCTATGTAGGAGAGCCTCCATTGGACTGAAGCCAATAGAAGTCTATGTAGGAGAGCCTCCATTGGACTGAAGCCAATAGAAGTCTATGTAGGAGAGCCTCCATTGGACTGAAGCCAATATAAGTCTATGTAGGAGAGCAGCCATTGGACTGAAGTCCCATGAAGTGAACAGAGTTTTGGTAACTCTGTCTAATGGCTCTGACCATACATACCCATGATGTCACCATGATGTCACCGCTCTGCATTCTCCTAATTAGCATCAGTTACTCCCCTGCTTGGCGTGTATGACATCAGCACTCCATATATGGATACGACAGACTCACAGTGACATCACGGAGGACGACATCATCACATTGGGCCAACCACATAAAAGTCAGAGTAATCTGCAGATAGGCTCCCCACATGCAACAAGCTCCTCCCAGAGTTTCCGACCGTCAGCCCCGAATCAACTCTTCGACGACAATTTCCACTTTCTTCTTCCAGAGACTCCATCGTCAGACCTTCAACCAACTCCAGACCAGACCTGTCACCAGGAGACAGATCTCTGGACCTTCCGTCCTTCACAGGCCATCAGATACTACAGACACCTGGACCTTCCGTCCTTCACAGGCCACCAGATACTACAGACACCTGGACCTTCCGTCCTTCACAGGCCACCAGATACTACAGACACCTGGACCTTCCGTCCTTCACAGGCCACCAGATACTACAGACACCTGGACCTTCCGTCCTTCACAGGCCATCAGATACGACAGACACCTGGACCTTCTGTCCTTCACAGGCCACCAGATACGACAGACACCTGGACCTTCTGTCTGTCACAGGCCATCAGATACGACAGACACCTGGACCTTCTGTCTGTCACAGGCCACCAGATACTACAGACACCTGGACCTTCCCGAGGGTTTTTATTCGTCGTCGGTGTGTGGAAATGGGTGCGTCCGCCAGCGGTCTCCGTCCTGAAGACCACCTGCAGTGTTCCGTCTGTATGGACTTGTTCTCTGAACCGGTCACCACTCCGTGTGGACACAACTACTGCAACGCCTGCATCACACATTGCTGGGACGCTGGTGCTGTGTGCAGGTGTCCGCTGTGCAACAAAACCTTCCACACGAGACCAGAGTTATCTGTCAATACTTTGGTTTCGGAGATGGTTCAACAGTTCAGGAATCACAAGGTGAAAGAAGAATATGAAGCAAAGACAGAGGCAGAAATCGACGATGATCCAGGAGAGACGAGTGAAGATTCAGGAGTTCAGACGCTCAGTAGAGCTCAGCAGGAGAGATGCAGACACAGTGATAACAGGCAGTGTGCAGGTCTTCGCTGCTCTGATCAGCTGTATTGAGAGAAGCCAGGCTGAGCTCATTGGTGTGATTGAAGAGAAGCAGAAGACAGCAGAGAAACAGGCTGACGGATTCATCAAAGATCTGAAAAAGGAAATCACTCAGTTGGAGAAGAGAAGCTCTGAGCTGAAACAGCCCTCCCACTCTGAAGACCACCTCATCCAGAACGTCACATCCATCAACACCCCTCCACCCACCAAGGACTGGACAAAGGTCAGTGTCCATCAGTCTTTATATGTGGAGACTGTGAGGACAGCTGTGTCTCAGCTGGAGAAGACACTCAGTCAGGAGATGAAGAAGATGTGTGATGTTGAGATGAAGTGGATTCAGCAATGTGCTGTGAATGTGACCCTGGACCCTGATACAGCACATCCCAACCTCATCCTGTCTGACGATGGGAAACAAGTGCATTGTGGAAACATAAAGAAGAATCTCCCAAACAACAAAAAGAGATTCTCTCCATGTGCCTGTGTCTTAGGAAAACAAGGCTTCTGCTCAGGAAGGTTTTACTATGAGGTTCAGGTTGGAGGGAAGACTGCCTGGTATCTAGGAGTGGCCAGAGAGTCCATCAACAGGAAGGGACAGATCACAGCGACCCCCAACAATGGTTGCTGGACTATAGCGTGGAGGAATGGAAATGTGTACAAGGCTCTTGCTGGCCCTTCTGTCCCTGTAAGAGAGGAGCTCCAGACAGTGGGAGTGTTTGTGGATTATGAGGAGGGTCTGGTCTCCTTTTATGATGTGGAGACCAGAGTCCACCTCTACTCTTTCACTGACTGCTCCTTCACTGAGAGACTATATCCATTCTTCAGTCCCTCTTTTAATTATGGTGTTAGGAACTCTGCTCCTCTGATCATCTCTCCTGTCACCAGTGGCCGATTTAACAATTTGGGGGCTCCCAGCAGGGCTGAAGCAGGCCCCCCCCCTGCATAGTGTTATAACCCCCCCCTGAATAGTGCTGCCCCCCCCCCCCCCCCTCGCACCCATGCATTGTTGATTCTGTCGACTTATACTATGACAAAAAATAAATAAAAAAATACAATAAATGGAGACTAAATTAATACTAAGCTTTGACGACTAAAACAAAGACATATACTGTATATTGACAATTTCGTCAACAACTAAAAACTAGACTAAAATGTTAGGAAGGGACTATAGTGGACAATAGATCCAGTATAAGTCATTTTACACGTGGTTGCATGCTGAAAATGCGTGGTGAGCTTGTAGATCGACTATTTTCAGCAAGTGTGAAATCATCCATTATGACGGCATCAAGGCCCACCAAAATGCATTTTAGCCGACTAATTCAACTGTAGATTTAGTCGACTAAAAGTGTGAGGCTTGTAGATCTGGTATTGGAAAACCAGGAGGAGGGCGAGGGGCAGGCGGGTGCCATTTGAGAGGGAGGGGGAGGGGGGGC
Source organism: Electrona antarctica (assembly GCF_951216825.1). Taxonomy (NCBI): domain Eukaryota; kingdom Metazoa; phylum Chordata; class Actinopteri; order Myctophiformes; family Myctophidae; genus Electrona; species Electrona antarctica. The sequence continues at coordinate 525,900 of NC_136803.1, read as the reverse complement.
GGGTGCCATTTGAGAGGGAGGGGGAGGCGGGTGTTTCATGGTTTAGTTTTACGCTCTCCACAGTTAAGATTATTGTTGAACATCTGCATTACTTAATTTACAAGATGGTCTACACAATTAGAGAATGTAGAATAATTGTTATGTTGATCAACGTTTGCCTGTTATCTCTCCTAATGGTACCAACATCAATACAGCATAATATACCACAAATAAAGTCTAGGGTCTGAGAGGCTAAATGTCATCAAACGGTGGTCCGTGGCTCAAATGGGTCTGAGAGGCTAAATGTCATCAAATGGTGGTCCGTGGCTCAAATGAGTCTGAGAGGCTAAATGTCATCAAACGGTGGTCCGTGGCTCAAATGGGTCTGAAAGGCTAAATGTCATCAAATGGTGGTCCGTGGCTCAGATGGGTCTGAGAGGCTAAATGTCATCAAATGGTGGTCCGTGGCTGAAATGGGTCTGAGAGGCTAAATGTCATCAAATGGTGGTCCGTGGCTCAGATGGGTCTGAGAGGCTAAATGTCATCAAATGGTGGTCCATCCTCAGGCCCCGGTGGGAGCGTTGCCAGGTTGGCAGAATGACAGCAGGTCTTAACATGTCGCGGCCGATCTGTTTCTAAATAAAAGATCCCACCTTAATTATTTAACACGCCCTACTGTAGCTATCTGCATCTCTCCCCCCCCCCCTCCCTCTCTCTCTCTCCACCTCCCTCTCTCTCTCTCTCCCCCCCCCCCCCTCTCTCTCTCTCTCTCTCTCTCTCGGGTTCACACGAGTGCAAAGCTTTCTGCCGTTTCCAGCTCACAGTGGTGGAAAAACTACTTGCATGTTTTACTCCATTTCGACCTGAGGACGATTCTACAAATGTCTTCTAAATCCTGACAGTTTTCTGAAAAATGTCGTTCTCAAACATTTTCCGTGTCAAGGACCCCTAGAAGTATCTGTATTTGGCCCCGGACCCCAATCTCAAAATATGTTGTTCCAGTGACCCCACCCCCCCCACCCCCCCCCCAGAAGCAAAGATTTGAGTTAAAAATGCTCACTCTGAAAGAATATATATTGAAAGATTTGCGCCCACATTTTCACGATCTTTAAAAAATAGCAGATCTACAAGCTCGAAGCGCGGCACTCGGTGCCGCGCTACGAGCTTGTAGGTCTGCTATTTTCCAATAGCTAAAGTATGACAGAATGGGTTAAGTAAAAGTATCTATAATAGCCTATACTGCAATGTAGAAATACAAGTAATATTCAAAACGTACTTGAGTAAAAGTATACACAAGTATTGGCATCAGGATGTACTTGAAGTACGGAAAGTAAAAGTACTCATTGTGCCGAATATGATGTCTCATTTCAAGTTGTCAAATTTTGAAAAAAGTAGATCTACAAGTTCACAATGTGTCGCATCGCGACACATTGTGAACCTGTAGATCTGCTATTTTCTAATGGCCCGGAATGTATTTAGGGCTGAAGTGGTATAAGTGTATGTTTTCTAATAATAATGAAAATCTTCAAAGTAACTACTACCGTTTTTAAATTAATGTAGTGGTAGTGAAAGTATACAATATTTGCCTCCGAGATGTAGTGGAGTAGAAGTAAAAGTACTGGGAAATGGAAACACTCAAGTAAACACCTCAAAATCTATTACTTAAGTAAATGTACTTAGTTACTTTCCGTGCCGTGGGTGCTGTGTGGTATACGTCGACTCTCGCCGAGCGCTGGAGCGTCATATAATTTATAAGAGCATGAGTGTTGTTCCGTACGTGTTTCCGCGGCTAGCTGCTACGGAGTTAACCCGTTCTGGGCGGGTACCCCTTTTTGGTGTTTTAAGCACTATGTTATATTTTAACTATTTATTTTTTTTAAATCGTGAAAATGTAGCGCAAATCTTTGAAGCATTATATTCTTTCAGAGCGAATGTTTTTAACTCAAATCTTTGCTTCTGGGGAGGGGGAGAGGGTCCCTGGAACAACATATTTTCAGATGGGGGTCAGCAGCCAAATACAGATAGTTCTGGGGGTCCTTGACTTGAAAAAGGTTGCGCACCCACTGACAAATATAGGAAAATTGTTAAGATTTAGAAGCCATATTGTTTTTTAATCGGCCTCAGGTGTAAATGAGTTAACGATAATGCCAACGAATGCAAATGAACCGGCAGCCTCGCTATACGCTGCTGGCCTACTTCTGTCACGGCGTGATTTCATGAGCTTGTTGGACGTGTACCTCTCCCTCCGACCGCACCACGAGAGAACAAGAAATGAAGTGAGACGCGAAGCCAAGAAAAGTTCTGCGTGATACCATCCAATAGAACTACAGCTAATCTAAGATACCATCCAATAGAACTACAGCTAATCTAAGATACCATCCAATAGAACTACAGCTAATCTAAGATACCATCCAATAGAACTACAGCTAATCTAAGATACCATCCAATAGAACTACAGCTAATCTAAGATACCATCCAATAGAACTACAGCTAATCTAAGATACCATCCAATAGAACTACAGCTAATCTAAGATACCATCCAATAGAACTACAGCTAATCTAAGATACCATCCAATAGAACTACAGCTAATCTAAGATACCATCCAATAGAACTACAGCTAATCTAAGATACCATCCAATAGAACTACAGCTAATCTAAGATACCATCCAATAGAACTACAGCTAATCTAAGATACCATCCAATAGAACTACAGCTAATCTAAGATACCATCCAATAGAACTACAGCTAATCTAAGATACCATCCAATAGAACTACAGCTAATCTAAGATACCATCCAATAGAACTACAGCTAATCTAAAATACCATCCAATAGAACTACAGCTAATCTAAGATACCATCCAATAGAACTACAGCTAATCTAAGATACTATCCAATAGAACTACAGCTAATCTAAGATACCATCCAATAGAACTACAGCTAATCTAAGATACCATCCAATAGAACTACAGCTAATCTAAGATACCATCCAATAGAACTACAGCTAATCTAAGATACCATCCAATAGAACTACAGCTAATCTAAGATACCATCCAATAGAACTACAGCTAATCTAAAATACCATCCAATAGAACTACAGCTAATCTAAGATACCATCTAATAGAACTAGCTCTTTCGACTAGACAGCGTTACAACACAGCCTGGAAGGTGTTTGAACGTTGGTGTTCATCGAGACCTGTCAGGGTTATCCCTTTTCAGGCGTCAGTGATGGACATTTTCTACAAGAATTTCTTGATAGGGATCTTGGAAAATCTTCGGTTAAAGTCAACCTGGCGGCCATTTCCGCCTACCACGTAGGTATGAATAACAGACCAGTGAGTGAACACTTGCTGATCCGTCAGTTCATGAGGGGCGTTGCACGTGCCAGACCGATAATCAGGTCACTGGTTCCGTCCTGGGACCTGACACAGGTACTGGACGCCCTATCTCGGGATCCTTTTGAACCACTGGACACGGTGAGCTTGAAGGTCCTCACTTTGAAAACCGTTCTGCTGGTCGCTTTGACGACTAGCTTGTCAGTCGAAATAGCAGGGAAAGGTAACATGGACGAATTGTGTTTCTATTATGTAGGTTACAGTTATGAATTGATACTATTAAAAAAATATATTATTTTTGTAATCCGACTGTTTATTCATCTCGTGCAATATTTGTATTTTGTCATTTATCAATACACATTTGAAAAAGTAAATTGGATGGTTTTGAGTTGAATGTTTTGATGTTTCCGTGCAGGATGCTCAAGATGAAATGCTTAATAAAGGGTTAATATGCATTAATCTGAAAGGAAACATTTAGTACATGACCAGTTTCACTCATATACTTTGAAGGAAGCAGATCTGATTTGATTTCATTGCTGAGCAAAAAAATGCCCTAAATCAAATTTTATGGGATTTTGGTGTTTTGGATATGAAGGGGTTAATATCTAAAAATACATCAATATTAAATCTGATGCACTGTACACATCCACTGTCATGTATAAACACTGTAGAAAGCAAATTTGATACATTTAGATCAAGCATTTTGCATGACATACCATAAAACTCTATTTTGGGTTGATTTTTACTGTTTCGGGCATTAAGGGGTTAATAACAAAAAATGCCCAAGGGATATCACTGGGCACCCTCTTGAATTATTAAGAGGGGACCCCAAGCTACAAGAATCAGTTGAGAAAAATACTTTATCTGACGAAACCACGTTCAGCCAAAAATCAGCAGTCGGCTCCCGGACTAGTATGTCTTAAAAGGTAATAAAAACGCAAATAAAACAATGAAAATGTAACTCGTGTAACGTCGTTATTGGGAGGGAAGCTGTTTTACAATAAATTCACTTATTGTGTAACTCGTGAATGGGAGGGAGAGTGTTGATTGAATCACGACCCCAAGAATCGGAAATCGACTCGTGAGATAGGCCACACTGTGATTGGCCAGTAGTCACTTGAGTGGCAGCGTGAAGTAGTGTGCCGTCCACTCTTCCGGCGTACTTCCTCTCCCAGTGTAAATTCTTCAGCCCCTCCTTCAACACACATCGCGCTCCAACAAACTGCAGCAGCCAATGAGGCATCTATTGTTTTTAAATATCTATGCTGTCCTCTGCCTCCTCTTCTCTCACACCAATAACATACTGAACAGAGTACAGAGGACAACGTTCTGGTGGAGCTGTTGCCCCCGCGACCCGACCACGGATAAGCGGTTGAAGACAGATTATGGATGGATCCCTAGGTTACCTATAGGTCTCTATATATGAGATTAGATCCATTAATCCTAGGCTATTAAGCGTGTGCGTGTCCGTGAAGGTAATTTATGCAGATGAAGGACATCGTAATGGGCTGGGATGAGGCAGCCTGCACTTTGTGTCGTTGTCAATCAATCTGGCTCCGCTCCACAATCAATCTGGCTCCGCTCCATAATCCATGGGAGTGTCAATCAATCTGGCTCCGCTCCACAATCAATCTGTCTCCGCTCCATAATCCATGGGAGTGTCAATCAATCTGGCTCCGCTCCACAATCCATCTGGCTCCGCTCCACAATCAATCTGGCTCCGCTCCACAATCCATGGGAGTGTCAATCCATCTGGCTCCGCTCCACAAACCATCTGGCTCAGCTCCACAATCCATGGGAGTGTCAATCCATCTGGCTCCGCTCCACAATCCATCTGAGTTCATTCAAGGTTTTGTTGCCAAAGCGGTCGATACAGAGCAGCTCAGTGGCCTCGTGGTTAGACCGTCCTCCGGTGTTGTTTTTAGCAGCAAAATACGATTTTAGTTTTAGTCATAGTCTCTTGAATAGTTTTCATTTAGTTTTAGTCACATTTTACCTTCACCTGGAATGTCTTAGTAATAGTCTAGTTTTAGTCGACTATATATCATAGGATTTTAGTTGACTAAATCTACAGTTGATTTAGTCGACTAAAATGTATTTTGGCGGGCCTTGATGCCGTCATAATGGCTGATTTTTCACTTGCTGATCTACAAGCTCACAACGCGTCGCAGCTCGAGCTTGTAGATCGGCTATTTTCAGCATGCAACCAAATGTAAAATTACGCATACTGGATCTCTTGTCCACTAGTCCCTTCCTAACATTTTAGTCTACTTTTTATTTGTTGACGAAATCGTCAGTATATTTCAGTCTTAGTTTTAGTCGTCATGGCTTGGTTTTCGTCAGTGAAAAAAGCGCAGTCGACGGACATTTTTCCTCGACGAAAACACTGCCGTCTGGTCGTCATGTGATCAATCCACTAACCCTAGCCCTAGCTCAGGGGTGGGCAACTTTGACGATGGAGAGGGCCACTATATTTCAACACTCACTCCCTAGGGCCATATATTACGGTCGTCGCAAAAATAGCCGATCTACAAGCTCAAAACGCGTCGCGCTGCGACGCGTTTTGAGCTTGTAGATCGGCTATTTTTGCTATATTCTAATTGAAATCTTGAATTTTTGCTATTTTCTTAATCAGAATCCTGAAAATTAATATTTTTCATTTCAAATGCCTTTAATTATACTTGTGTTGAAGCATTGAGCTACTAATTTAGACTGAAGTAATTAAAGCGGGTCATGTTTGCATGTTGTGGAATTGTAAACAGCTGAAACCAATATTATATCAGTATCCTGACATTAACCTGAGGGCCGCATTAAGTGAAGGTGGGGCCGCATGTGGCCCCCGGGCCGCCAGTAGCCCACCCCTGCCCTAGCTCATACCCAAGACCAGTGGTTCCCAAACTCTTTTCATGTCAAGGACCCCCAAATTGACACTAATTATAGCCCCACGGACCCCCCATTTGAAGAGATATGCCAGGGGACCATGAAAAGGATGTCCGCACACTGTTTCCAGGAACATTCTTTATTGAACAACGTTTCGACCCTTGTGGGTCTTCGTCATACCTGAAGAAACATCCCTTCCTTTTCATTGTACTTATAATATTTTTGACCATCACCTGTAGAATTTGGATCCTATCTCATATGCCAGGGACCCCTCCATAAGAGATGTGTGTGCTTCCTGTTGGATCCTATCTCATATGCCAGGGAGCCCTCCATAAGAGATGTGTGTGCTTCCTGTTGGATCCTATCTCATATGCCAGGGACCCCTCCATAAGAGATGTGTGTGCTTCCTGTTGGATCCTATCTCATATGCCAGGGACCCCTCCATAAGAGATGTGTGTGCTTCCTGTTGGATCCTATCTCATATGCCAGGGAGCCCTCCATAAGAGATGTGTGTGCTTCCTGTTGGATCCTATCTCATATGCCAGGGACCCCTCCATAAGAGATGTGTGTGCTTCCTGTTGGATCCTATCTCATATGCCAGGGACCCCTCCATAAGAGATGTGTGTGCTTCCTGTTGGATCCTATCTCATATGCCAGGGACCCCTCCATAAGAGAAGATCTTTATGGCTCTAGCAGTGATTCTCAACATGTTTAATTTCAAAGACCCCCAGTTTGACATGCGGCTACAGACCCCCATTTAATGGCATTAAATTAACTCTGAGATTGTACATTTGTACACTCTCAGAGTTACAGACCCATAGGGGTCCATTTGGTTCCAAACTATCATTTAACTGGGGACCCCCTGGAACTCCCTCAAGGACCCCTGGGGGTCCCCGGACCCCACTTTGGGAACCAATGCTCAAGACTAAAAAAGGCAGCAAGGGTTGGTAAACAGTAGTGGTGTCAAAAAATGTCGATATGAATCGGTAATTGATTTTATTTCTAACATTAATTATGAATTAACAATGCGACTACATCGATGCAGATCGGCTATACTTTCGCCGTTTGATCACTTTGATTCGTCCTAATGTTGGTGCTAAATCCCACTTGAAGCAGAATGTCACGAGACACGTGTGGAACAACGAGGGCAAACATAAAGACTCGGCAAATATCGTTCAAATAGAAACACATTAAGTAGCAAAGCCATTTGTAGAGCAAAGTACAACTTGGCTCTAATCAGCCGTTTCTGGGCTAAAATGTTCTGAGGTGAAGAGCTTTGGCAGAGCAGAGAACATGTAATGATGAATTGAGCGCCGGGAACGGCTCGCACGGTGAGAACTGGGAAAGCACACACAGTTTGCATCGAGGTGTAATTAACCCATTGAGACCCGAGGCACATCCGACCGAAAGAGAAATAAACTCACTGACTAAACATCCTACAAATGTCTTGTAATTCAGTCGTTCCCAAACTTTCTCATGTCAAGGACCGTTAAGACCCCCATGCCTTTAAGGACCGTTAAGACCCCCATGCCTTTGTTCCAGGGACCCTCAGAATCACAGAATTTAGTTAAAAATGTTTGCTTATTATTTCATTTTGTATATATGTGACCAGGTCTAGCAAAATGGTCCTCATCTCGCCTATAATGAAAAGGCAGAAAATCTAAAATAAACTTGATTTTTTGTTTTTGAGATTTTCGTTTTTTTTCATATTAACACAGTTTGAATGTTGAAGAAGGTTTTCATTCCAACAGATTATTGATTTGGGCAAATTAAATGTATACATTTATAAGTCAAAGTAGGCTAGCCAGCTCTAGGTGTTGAAATGTTGTGAACATTCAAAGGGGATTTTCTCAGCTTTGGGTAAAACGGCACAATCATTTTAAAATGTTTTTAACAGCCAACCAATGGGCCATATATAGCTAATAAAAAGGTGAAATGTCGCAGGTGTTTTCCCGTTTCTAACCGGTTAGATTCTGCGTTGTTGAATCCATCTCACTGAGCAGCCTCCGTCAACACACACACCAGACTGAGTGTGTGTGTGTGTGTGTTGTGTGTGTGTGTGTGTGTGTGTGAGAGAGAGAGAGAGTGTACTCAGTCAGAGTGGAGAGCCATCGGAATTCAATAGTGATATATCAGTCATTATCACCGTCCTGCACACACACACACACACACACACACACACACACACACACACACACACACACACACACACACACACACACACACACACACACACACACACACACACACACACACACACACACACACACACACACACACACACACACAGCAGCTGCGACCAATCACGTCTGCTCATGCAGCTCGCAGCGCCAGCCGGGCGGTGCAGCCATGGTGTTGCTGTCAGTCAGAGAGACGGACGGATTAACCCGTTCTGAGCGGGAACCCCTTTTGGTGTTTTAAAGCATTATGTTATACTTTAGCTATTGAAAAATAGCAGATCTACAAGCTCGTAGAGCGGCACAGAGTGCCGCTCTACGAGCTTGTAGGTCTGCTATCTTTGAAAGATCGTGAAAATGTGGCGCAAATCTTTTAATATATATTCTTTCAGAGAGCGAACGTTTATACTCAAAACTTTGCCTCTGGGGAGGGTCCCTGGAACAACATATTTTCAGACGGGGGTCGGCGGCCAAATACAGATAATTCTGGGGGTTCTTGACTTGAAATATTGAGAACCACTGACATAGAAACATCGGGTTTTTCAGAAAACTGTCGGGATTTAGAAGACATGTTGTAGAATGGAGCTCAGGTCTAAATGGGTTAATTGAAACTCCAACGAGGGTTCTGAACGCGTCAGACTGTCACCCGCTGGTGACACTTAAAGGGACACTTCACCCTTTTCGCCAAAAAATATATGTTAACCCAATCCAAGCCAAGGAACGACAGGTTACGTTTAAAGCACTATAACGCCCTGTGCCAGGACGTAATTATTATTTTTTTTACAATAGAAACGCTGCACCTGGTCTGATTTTATATTGTAATGTACTGGCATGGATTGTGTTAACACTTAGCGCGCCATTGCCGACGATTAAAGTCAATTGAAGCCTAATTTTGATACTGACGCTTAACGCCATTGCCGACGGCCTTCGGCAATTGAGCTTTTATAGCGCGTTCGATTGCTTGAGCCAAAATGCTACTCACGTTAGCCGGTTAGCTAGCTGTGTTGTTAGCACAGCACTGGATCGCCCATCTTAGATCGTCGTCGCCATAAGAATCCATTCTATCCATTTCTTTCAATCGCCTGTATCTCCTATTCCTTGTCCCAGATGGCATTTTGGTCAAAACAGCGTTTCTTTGACGGCACAGATCGGACGATGTAGAGCTCTCCAGAGCTCCGGTCTGGCTTCGGATGGTAAACAAGGCCTGTCCGCTCCGTGTAGCTTCCTAGGTTATGACTACTGCTCATGGACCGGAAATGGCGGCTTTTCAAAATAAGAGCTCAAATTTAAAAAATGCTGGCGTGAATCAGATCCTAATTTTTCAATAAATGCTAGCGGCCTAAGTGTTAATGACGTTTAGAAGATTTAGAACACTTTCCTGGGGGTCTTTATGTGTGTAATATGTGGTTTTAGATATTTTAGGTTTTATCAGTGAGCCCCCAGTGTCTCTGATGTCATGGACACTGGGCTCACTTACTGTACTTCCTGGACTACATGTTGTCTCAGTAAGACAGCCCCTCCCCCCTATCCACAAGGAGGAGCAGTGCACCAAAGCATTGTGGGAATTGTAGTCCAGCAGACATGGCACAGTGCGTGACCTTTGAACCCTCACCTGCGTGACCTTGTCAGTGACGCAGTGCGCGTGACCTTTGAACCCTCACCTGCGTGCCCTTGTGTCCGTGACACAGCGCGCGTGACCTTTGAACCCTCACCTGCGTGACCTTTTCGGTGACGCAGTGCGTGACCGTGCGCTCCTTGACCGTGGGGGCGATGATGGTCTTCTCGGAGGACGGCGGCGACGGGCACTTCCTGCTGTCGTTGTTGGCCTCGGAGAAGTTGAGCGTGATCAGAGGGATCCTGTTGATGGTGCTGTAGCGGTTCAGGTTGGAGTCCGACGTGGAGCCCAGGAGACTGGAGCGGATCTGGTTCAGAGGACCTGGGGGGGGGGGCGGCGAGGGGGGGATAGAGAGAGAGAGAGAGAGAGAGAGAGAGAGAGAGACAGAGACAGAGACAGAGACAGAGACAGAGACAGAGACAGAGACAGAGAGAGACAGAGAGAGACAGAGACAGAGACAGAGAGA
>NC_136803.1:470380-512750 GCF_951216825.1 Electrona antarctica | reverse complement strand
AAAAAAAAACCCTGGACAACGCTCCACACGTCCCAGACTCTTCTCCCTTCTCTAAAACACCCTGGACAACGCTCCACGCGTCCCAGACTCTTCTCCCTTCTCTAAAACACCCTGGACAACGCTCCACACGTCCCAGACTCTTCTCCCTTCTCTAAAACACCCTGGACAACGCTCCACACGTCCCAGACTCTTCTCCCTTCTCTAAAACACCCTGGACAACGCTCCACACGTCCCAGACTCTTCTCCCTTCTCTAAAACACCCTGGACAACGCTCCACACGTCCCAGACGCTTCTCCCTTCTCTAAAACACCCTGGACAACGCTCCACACGTCCCAGACTCTTCTCCCTTCTCTGAAAAACCCTGGACAACGCTCCACACGTCCCAGACTCTTCTCCCTTCTCTAAAACACCCTGGACAACGCTCCACACGTCCCAGACTCTTTTCCCTTCTCTAAAACACCCTGGACAACGCTCCACGCGTCCCAGACTCTTCTCCCTTCTCTTAAACACTCTGGACAACGCTCCACACGTCCCAGACTCTTCTCCCTTCTCTAAAACAACCTGGACAACGCTCCACACGTCCCAGACGCTTCTCCCTTCTCTAAAACACCCTGGACAACGCTCCACACGTCCCAGACGCTTCTCCCTTCTCTAAAACACCCTGGACAACGCTCCACGCGTCCCAGACTCTTCTCCCTTCTCTAAAACACCCTGGACAACGCTCCACACGTCCCAGACTCTTCTCCCTTCTCTAAAACACCCTGGGCAACGCTCCACGCGTCCCAGACTCTTCTCCCTTCTCTAAAACACCCTGGACAACGCTCCACACGTCCCAGACTCTTCTCCCTTCTCTAAAACACCCTGGACAACGCTCCACACGTCCCAGACTCTTCTCCCTTCTCTAAAACACCCTGGACAACGCTCCACACGTCCCAGACTCTTCTCCCTTCTCTAAAACACCCTGGACAACGCTCCACACGTCCCAGACTCTTCTCCCTCCTCTAAAACACCCTGGGCAACGCTCCACACGTCCCACACGTCTCTAAAACACCCTGGACAACGCTCCACACGTCCCAGACACATTCACTCCCAATCTTCCGCCGTAGTCTGAAGACCCACCTTTTCAGACTCCATCATGGCCCGTAGCACTTACCCTAGCCCCTTAGATAGAACTTTATGTAGACTTAGATAGCATTTTATACAGACACGTAGACAGCACTAGAATTGCATTTTAGGTAGTCATAGCACTTTATAGTATATATGTATAGTATAGTATGTATAGTTTATATGTATAGTTTCATTATATAGAACTGTTACGTTCTTAGCTTACGCATGTTTCATGATAACTACTGTTTATGTATGTGATGTATTGCCATGCTTTTTGTTATTGCTTAATGTAAATCACTCTGGATTAAGAGCGTCTGATAAATGCCTAAATTGTAAATTAGTGGATGACGATTACATACATACATACATACATACATACATACATACATACATACATACATACAGTCATACATACAGTCATACATACATACAGTCATACATACATACATACATACATACATACATACATACATACATACATACATACATACATACCTTCTATGATCCGAGCCCTACAATCACAGAGTGGAAACACGACCCCGACCCGAGCCCTACAATCACAACGCACCATAAAGAGCCCACAGCGAGAAATCAACAACAAAAAAACATTGTTCTTTCCAATTGCCGGCCAGACCATAGTATGCTGCATGTGACATGTTCACCCCTCTACCAGACCATAGTATGCTGCATGTGACATGTTCACCCCTCTACCAGACCATAGTATGCTGCATGTGACATGTTCACCCCTCTACCAGACCATAGTATGCTGCATGTGACATGTTCACCCCTCTGTGACATGTTCACCCCTCTACACTCTCTCTCCATGTTTCACATCTCTCTACCAGCAGATAGAAAATCCATCCATCCATCTTCAACCGCTTATCCGTAGTCGGGTCGCGGGGGCAACAGCTCCACCAGAGTGTTCCAGACTTCCCTCTCCAGAGCAACATTAGTAACTTCATTCTGGGGGATCCCGAGGCCAGTGGGACAAGGTGTTTCCTCCATCTGCGCCTTTGTCTGCCCCGGGGGTCTCCTCCCAGTGGGACGTGATCCTTGGTCTCCTCCCAGTGGGACGGGCCTCGAGGACCTCCCTAGGGAGACAACCGAGAGGCATCCTAACCAGATGCCTCGAGGACCTCCCTAGGGAGACGCCCGAGAGGCATCCTAACCAGATGCCTCGAGGACCTCCCTAGGGAGACGCCCGAGAGGCATCCTAACCAGATGCCTCGAGGACCTCCCTAGGGAGACGCCCGAGAGGCATCCTAACCAGATGCCTCGAGGACCTCCCTAGGGAGACGCCCGGAAGGCATCCTAACCAGATGCCTTGAGGACCTCCCTAGCAGGGAGACGCCCGAGAGGCATCCTAACCAGATGCCTCGAGGACCTCCCTAGGGAGACGCCCGAGAGGCATCCTAACCAGATGCCCGAACCACCTAAGCTGGCTCCTTACTTCGAGTCTCTCTCGCGTGACTGAACTTCTTATAGAAAATACAGACTTAAGAAAAAGCCCCCCAAAATAACTCCAGACTCACACAAAACCTTTCCTTTTGCATTCTGTAAAATACTTGTTTTGCTGCTAACCAGCTTTCCTTCACTGTTAAACTTATTACTACATTATCATTAATTAATTATTTTTCTGCGAGGTACGAATATATTCTGCGTAACCACAATTATGCTACACGCTAGCAGCAAAAAAAGAGTTAAACATAAAGCAACACACAAGTCTGAAATAGAACCCACGACAGAATTACAACAGAAAACGGCCAAACCAAGACAGTCTTAGACCTAATCAATCCTACTATAAATGCGTCACGTCTCTGCCTGTCTGCGCGTGTGTGTGTGTGTGTGTGTGTGTGTGTGTACGGTTGTAATGCACGTAACTCGAGAACCGTTCGCCCCACGGACTTCACATTCGACACAAGCGTTCCACACCCCCACAGGGAGTGCAGTGCCCGGTATCGAGTCGGTCGGACCCACGGTTCTCCAGAACCACCAAAAAAGGCCCTGGTCAGGCTCTGCCAGTGAGCCTAATCAGCCTAAATCCCCTCACCTGTGCAATTTCCAGCCAGCCTCTGCCTCAGCCAATTGATTGCCATGGCAACCCCACACCTGCCAATTGATTACTTAACCACTTTTCACAGTCACTCTTCAGACACAGGCAGATACAGAGATCTCCATGTGGGACACAGACAGACAGTGAAAACGGGTGCTATCACAAGTTGACGGGTATTATTAGGTTCCCAAGTTGCATCGTTCTCAAGTAGGCCGGCCCGACGGGCACGTACAAGTCTAATACATTCAAATTAACAATAAAATAAAACGTATTGTTTTTATCACAGCCAGCAGAGTCCTATCCCAATCCAACCAATTAGCATAAAGTATCAGAGCGCGAACCCAGGGAAAACTCCTCGTTTGCTCTTCTCGATAATTCGTCCTGTTACTGCGACGACAGGGGGACGATGACCTCCACGTAGTTGACAGGGAAGTGCCCCGACTGTCCGCGCAGCGTCCCCTCGAACCAGTTCTCGTCCATCTGCTTGGTCAGGGCGATGAGGTCGCCCGCACGGAACCCCAGCTCGCCCTCGCTCAGCGGGTCGAAGTCGTAGAGCGCCCGGCAGCTCGCCTCCCCCCCGAACGGAGGAGGAGGCGGAGCCAGGCAGGGCCGCGAGGAGGAGGAGGGCGACGGGCTCCCGCTGCTCGACTCGTGCGCCTCGTAGCTGGCCCTGGGTCTGGGCGTGTACGCGCTGCGCTGCGGCCTCTCCCGGGCCTCGGCCAGCCTGTCCCGGAGCCTATCGGAGACCTCCTGGAGGACCCCGGCCGCCGCCCTGTGGTACTCCAGCTGGGCGCTGACGAAGGCGGCTAGGCGTCCCGCGTGCTCCACGTCGCTACCCAGGACGGCCTGCATGCACGTCTCCGCCACCTCCTTGGACTCGTGGAACTTGTCGTGGGCCACGCGCACCTCGTCGTCCGGGAAGTTGCCCTGGCGCTTGCGCTTGTAGTCGTAGTCCAGCCGGCGGCCCTCCATCTTCTTGAGGTGCTGCTGGCAGTCCCGCAGCTCCGTGTCGTGGAGCTGCTGCAGGGGGTCCGTGAAGCCCCGCTTCACGTCGGCGTCCAGTGCCTCCTTGGCCTCCGCCAGCCTCCTGATGCCCTCGCCGGCGTCCGCCAGCGCCCCTCCGAAGCAGCTGTCCTCTCCCAGCTCCAGGCCGTACTTCAGCATGCAGTCGCTCAGCAGGCTCTCGGCCTGCGGGTATCCCAGCGGCGGACCCCCCGTGGCGGTCGCGGCGGTCCTCGGCTCGCCCCCCGTACTTCGCATTTTGGACACTTGGCTCAGGACGGACATCTTGGCGCGCGCCGCCGGGTTGGGCTGCAGGAACTCGGACGTGCGCGAGATGACCTCCGACACCGCCTTGGTGGTCACCTCCACTTTACGCTCCAACGCTTTGAAGTCCTCGTCCAGTTTGGTTCCCTCGGCCCCGCCCACCATCTCGCTGACCTTCTGGCTGGCCTTGTGGAACTGCTTCTTCAGCCCGGCGATGGTCATCCTGAAGCCGACGGCCGACAGACGGACGGACTGTGGTGGTTCGTTCCTGCGTCGACTTTAAAAATGAACGGGCTCGATGTTCTGTTGTCACGTGGGTTAGGGTTAGTCTGGCAAGAACTGCCAGAGTGGAAAAATATCTGAAAGAGTGTCTGCAACACCATGTATAGGTGGAGCAGAGGTCTGGTCTGACATCACACACACATACACACCATGCCTGACAATGCCAATTTGCACAGGTGTTCAATCTGAACTCGTTAGTCTGTAAAAATGACACCTAGTGAGTCAGAGTCCTACACAAAATTTTACGTCATACATGTTACGTCAAATTACGTCCACTACACTGCCCTGCCCTGCCCTGCGCTGCGCTGCACTGCACTGCACTGCACTGCACTATAAAACTGGTAAGGCTTCAAAGTCAGGTAGTAAATTAAAGGTGTGTCAGACACTGGCAGGATCTATACCTCTCATGTTTGTCATAAAGGGAAGGGATCGTTTCCGATGGCGTTTTCCTTCATTCGGACGTGTTGGTGATTAATTAATGTCCAAAACACTTGTGGCGACCAGATAAGAGTTCTGTTAAAACTGCCGAAAGCACAGAAACTGCATGGGCGCTCTGCGCCGAGACAGGGAACGCTACAGCATGGGCGCTCTGCGCCGAGACAGGGAACGCTACAGCATGGGCGCTCTGCGCCGAGACAGGGAACGCTACAGCATGGGCGCTCTGCGCCGAGACAGGGAACGCTACAGCATGGGCGCTCTGCGCCGAGACAGGGAACGCTACAGCATGGGCGCTACAGCATGGGCGCTACAGCATGGGCGCTACAGCATGGGCGCTACAGCATGGGCGCTACAGCATGGGCGCTCTGCGCCGAGACAGGGAACGCTACAGCATGGGCGCTACAGCATGGGCTCTCTGTGCCGAGACAGGGAACGCTGCAGCATGGGCGCTCTGCACCGAGACAGGGAACGCTACAGCATGGGCGCTCTGCGCCGAGACAGGGAACGCTACAGCATGGGCGCTCTGCGCCGAGACAGGGAACGCTACAGCATGGGCTCTCTGCGCCGAGACAGGGAACGCTACAGCATGGGCGCTCTGCGCCGAGACAGGGAACGCTACAGCATGGGCGCTCTGCGCCGAGACAGGGAACGCTACAGCATGGGCGCTCTGCGCCGAGACAGGGAACGCTACAGCATGGGCGCTCTGCGCCGAGACAGGGAACGCTACAGCATGGGCGCTCTGCACCGAGACAGGGAACGCTACAGCATGGGCGCTCTGCGCCGAGACAGGGAACGCTACAGCATGGGTGCTCTGCACCGAGACAGGGAACGCTACAGCATGGGCGCTCTGCGCCGAGACAGGGAACGCTACAGCATGGGCGCTCTGCGCCGAGACAGGGAGCGCTACAGCATGGGCGCTCTGCGCCGAGACAGGGAACGCTACAGCATGGGCGCTCTGCGCAGAGACAGGGAACGCTACAGCATGGGCGCTACAGCATGGGCGCTACAGCATGGGCGCTACAGCATGGGCGCTCTGCGCCGAGACAGGGAACGCTACAGCATGGGCGCTACAGCATGGGCGCTCTGCGCCGAGACAGGGAACGCTACAGCATGGGCGCTACAGCATGGGCGCTCTGCGCAGAGACAGGGAACGCTACAGCATGGGCGCTCTGCGCCGAGACACGGCACGCTACAGCATGGGCGCTCTGCGCCGAGACAGGGAACGCTACAGCATGGGCGCTCTGCGCCGAGACAGGGAACGCTACAGCATGGGAGCTCTGCGCCGAGACAGGGAACGCTACAGCATGGGCGCTACAGCATGGGCGCTCTGCGCCGAGACAGGGAACGCTACAGCACGTCTTCGCCCAAAGGAACGCAAGACAGGAAAAAAGGGGGGAAAAAACGTTTCCTGTGGACACGGTCCTTAACCCATTCAGACCCGGAGGCCAGATTCTACTAAACGTCTTCTATTCTGAATCATGACAGTTTTCTGAAAAACCCTAAGTTTCCATATCAGCGGTTCTCAAACTATTTCATGCCAAGAACCCCAAAAAACGATATGTAATAGAGGGTATGCGCGTGACATCATCATCTTCATACCAGGAAGTTATGCTGGAATGCCTACTGGAAAGCTACTTTCTGGCTTTGACAGCCCAGACATCCACACAGAAAAGTCCCCAGAAGCAAAGATTTGAGTTAAAAAAACGTTCACTATGAGAGCTTGTACATCTGCTATTTCTTTTCCAATAGCTAAAGTATAACAAAATCCTAAAACACCAAAAGGGGTTCGATCCGTCCAGAATCGGCTAAAGCAGGTGAACAGCACAGTGTCCCTCCAGCCACGGTGGTGTCATCGCATGGCTGTGCAAAGAACACTGTTCTATGCACAAAAGGTCACGGCTGGCTATGGCTATTATTATCACCACCCCTCCTCCTCCTCCTCTCCAGTGGCGTGCACAGACATTTAGAGGGGCAGGTGCTCAAGTTAAAAAAGGGCACCTTGTGCAGCGCGTGGAACCGGCCGGTTGCCTTAATCTATTTTGGGCGGGAACCCCTTTTGGTGTTAGCATTATGTTATGCTTTAGCTATTGAAAAATAGCAGATCTACAAGCTCATAGCGCGCCACCGAGTGGCGCGCTACGAGCTTGTAGGTCTGCTATTTTTGAAAAATCAAAAAAAGAAAAGAAAAAAAAAGGTTTTTTTTTTGTTTTGTTTTTCAAAAGGGCACATTGCCAAAAGGGCAGGGGGTGCTCTAGCACCCCCTAGTGTCTATCTGTGCACGCCACTGCTCCTCTCCCTCCATTGTTCTCCTCGACCGTCCCCTCAATGCACAGACTTGATACGTATGTGGAACCACTCAGACAGCCTCGTGGCGTGGCGCTGCCACTTGGCATAATGAGGCCGTTGAAACACGCACACTTCACCTGAAGGAGCTGCCGGCCTCTCAGACGGACACGATGCCATAGAGCTCCACAGTCCCACCCCCTCCCCCCCCCCCCCCCGAGGACCAGAAGTGAATTCCCCGTTCATCTTCCTCATAGGCTTTTCAAAAAAGTATTTATTTAACCCATTTTTTTTTTTTTTTTAAGATATTTTTTTGCGGCTTACGCCTTTTATTGTTTTTGCTTTTTTGAAGGGACAGACAGTAGGCTGACAGGAAACGGGAGAGAGATGGGGGAAGACATGCAGTAAAGGCCGTGTCGGGGCTCGGGAGTCGAACCCGCGGCACACTGCGACTTGATTACCAGTCGGGTGCCCAGACGGTTACGCCACCGCCTGGGCTATTTAACCCATTTTGACCTGAGATCAGATTCTAAAAAATGTCTTCTAACATCCTGACAGTTTTCTGAAAAAGCTATGTTTCTATGTCAGTCGTTCTTTTTTTCTTTCTTTTTTTTCAAAGATAGCAGATCTACAAGCTCATGAGCTTGTAGATCTGCTATTTTTCAATAGCTAAAGCATAACATAATGCTAACACCAAAAGGGGTTCCCGCCCCAAAATGGGTTAAAGACGTTTACGCCGCGGACAAAGCCAACTCGAGTCGAGACGACAAAATGACAGTAAACACAATGTTTTGGGGCCGATCAAATAATTTGTAAGAAGAAAAACATTGTTTTGTTTTGTTTTTCTTCTTACAAATTATTTGATCAGCGAAAAACATTGTGTTTTATTGTCATGATGTGTCTCAACTCGAGTTGTCTTTGTCCGCGGCGTAAACGTCTTTAAAACCCATTTTGGGCGGGAACCCCTTTTGGTGTTAGCATTATGTTATGCTTTAGCTGTTTAAAAATAGCAGATCTACAAGCTCATAGCGCGCCACCAAGTGCTGCGCTACGAGCTTGTAGGTCTGCTATTTTTGAAAAATCGAAGAACGACTGACACAGAAACATAGCTTTTTCAGAAAACTGTCAGGATTTAGAAGACCTTTTTAGAATCTGATCTCAGGTCAAAATGGGTTAAATAAATACTTTTTGAAAATGAGGAAAATGAACGAGGAATTCACTTCTGGTTCTAGCGTGGTCATGCAAGGGGGCGGGACTGGGACGCTCTATGACAGGCCAATGTGAAAAAGTTTACGTAAATTGCACGCTAGCTGCAGCGTTCATGATTTGAGGCTTTTTTTGTTCCAAACTTTGAAAGACAGTGGCCGCGGTTACATGCAGGCTGATCATTCCGAATAAATACTTCCGAATAAAATGCATCCGAAGTAATGTTTTTTGCTGCGTGTTTACATGGGAAATGGTCATTCTGAATGAGCGTTTACAAGGAGATGTGATATAAGACATGATACATGTTAATTCACGTGAAGAGAGAGAGAGAGAGACTGTTGAACACACACACACACACACACACGCCTAGCCCCATATGTGCCCTCTCCCTACAACACACGCCAAGCGTTGTAAGCGCTGATCTACAGGCTGACAACGTGTCCCATCTGTACATCGCATAAAGCATATAATGCATAGCTTATCTGCACGATACACCATCGCCGCATCATTATGGCATAAAGTAGGCTACCAATTGGGTGTTTAATACTAGATTGATTGCAGGCAGCTGGTCATCAATACAATTAAACTGCAAAGCCGTTATGTTTCATGACGTTTTGGTTGCAACTTGGAATAGGCAAGTTATAAAAGTTTAAAGGGATAGGATGGACATAGGATAGCGATAATAGCGTATTCTTGGGACTGTGTGTGTGAGAGAGAGATTACTGAACAGCGGACTGACGGCATTTCGTCCCCTCTCTCCTCCGTCTTTCTGTGAGTCCCCCGATGCACTTAGCCTACAGTAGCATGAAGCATCCAGATACATATAGGCTGGCTATATAACCTATAGGCCTTTCAAACATGTTTGAAAATTATCAGAGTGATACCCAACTCGGGACGGTTGGATCTTTGAACACTCACAGATCAGGGGGATCATCACCACTGCTGCTGCTGCTCCACGTTTTTTTTGTGTGGATTTCGGATCTGCAAAATGCACGAAATAACGCG
Organism: Electrona antarctica; assembly: GCF_951216825.1. Lineage (NCBI taxonomy): Eukaryota > Metazoa > Chordata > Actinopteri > Myctophiformes > Myctophidae > Electrona > Electrona antarctica. The sequence continues at coordinate 503,110 of NC_136803.1, read as the reverse complement.
CTCTATGTGCAAACTCCTCGGCGCGCCTTGGATATGAGCGCCTTGGAGTTGGAGCGCCTTGGAAATGAGCATGCTCAGAAAGACCAGAATGAATTTACATCCGAAGCAGTGTATACATGAGTCCAATTTTCTTTCAATCGCATTGAACATCGGAATAATCCGGCCAGTGACATCGGAATGGTTTTTAAATCGCATCGAGCATTTTCATTCGGATTTAAGTTTTTGTAGGTGTTTACATGACAACGTTTAATAGGATTTAACTTCTATTCGGAATTAAGAGGGGTTGAAAGACCTCATGTAAACGTACCCACTGTTAGCCAATTAGGATATGGAATAGGAACTATGGGACAGATCCGTCTTGAGACTAATAGAGATACTGTGTAACGATGTGCGGGACTGTCGGACAGAATCTGGAGGAGTAAAAAGAAAAAAATGTGTTTTACAAAAGTCGGCGTCCTGACCAAGAAAGAAAGAAAGAAAGAAAGGAAAGAAAGAAAGACAGAGTACTTACAGGACAGGACTGATTAAAAGACCCAATGAAGCGTTGCTATAATCCAGGGGTTCTCAACCCGTGGGTCGCGACCCCTCGGGGGGTCGCCAAATTATTTTAGGGGGTCCCCAAATTATTTTCAAAAAAAAAAAAAAAAAAAAGATTTTTTTTTAATTTTTATTTTCATGATTTTTCTAAAATAGCAGATCTACAAGCTCGTAGCGCGCCACTCGGTGGCGCGCTACGAGCTTGTAGATCTGCTATTTTTCAATAGCTAAATTATAACAATGCTTAAAACACCAAAAGGGGTTCCCGCCCAAAATGGGTTAAGGTTATTGTAGCAATCAATTTATATCGGGTGTCGGGAGGGGGCGGGGCGGGGCGGGGGTCCCGAGACATTGCCAAAGCATCCCCGGCCAAAAACGTTGAGAGCACAGGATTGACACACAGAGCACAGGATTGATTATAGTATAATCAATCCTGTGCTCTGTGTGTGTGCGCATGTGTGCGTGTGTGAATGTGTGCGTGCGTGCGTGCGTGCGTGCGTGCGTGCGTGCGTGTGCCTGCCAGCGGAGAAAAAAACAACTAAATGGGTGGATTTTCACACAACTTGGTGGTAATGAGTTGAGTGTACTGTAGGCTGAGCGACGATACAGAACACACACAGAACCAAATGGCGACCGCGAGGCCAGGGTCCAGAAACAGAAAGATTCCACACACCAGATATAATTGGCTACAGGGTGACATTTGGAGCAACGAGGCTCTTCCTCAGTCTGAGTCTGAGGAACCCTGACCGTCTAGAACATTAAAATAAATCCTTTTAAAGAACCCTGACCGTCTAGAACATTAAAATAAATCCTTTTAAAGAACCCTGACCGTCTAGAACATTAGAATAAATCCTTTTAAAGAACCCTGACCGTCTAGAACATTAAAATAAATCCTTTTAAAGAACCCTGACCGTCTAGAACATTAGAATAAATCCTTTTAAAGAACCCTGACCGTCTAGAACATTAGAATAAATCATTTTAAAGAACCCTGACCGTCTAGAACATTAGAATAAATCCTTTTAAAGAACCCTGACCGTCTAGAACATTAGAATAAATCCTTTTAAAGAACCCTGACCGTCTAGAACATTAGAATAAATCCTTTTAAAGAACCCTGACCGTCTAGAACATTAAAATAAATCCTTTTAAAGAACCCTGACCGTCTAGAACATTAGAATAAATCCTTTTAAAGAACCCTGACCGTCTAGAACATTAAAATAAATCCTTTTAAAGAACCCTGACCGTCTAGAACATTAAAATAAATCCTTTTAAAGAACCCTGACCGTCTAGAACATTAAAATAAATCCTTTTAAAGAACCCTGACCGTCTAGAACATTAGAATAAATCCTTTTAAAGAACCCTGACCGTCTAGAACATTAGAATAAATCCTTTTAAAGAACCCTGACCGTCTAGAACATTAGAATAAATCCTTTTAAAGAACCCTGACCGTCTAGAACATTAAAATAAATCCTTTTAAAGAACCCTGACCGTCTAGAACATTAAAATAAATCCTTTTAAAGAACCCTGACCGTCTAGAACATTAAAATAAATCCTTTTAAAGAACCCTGACCGTCTAGAACATTAAAATAAATCCTTTTAAAGAACCCTGACCGTCTAGAACATTAAAATAAATCCTTTTAAAGAACCCTGACCGTCTAGAACATTAAAATAAATCCTTTTAAAGAACCCTGACCGTCTAGAACATTAAAATAAATCCTTTTAAAGAACCCTGACCGTCTAGAACATTAAAATAAATCCTTTTAAACGGGAAATCTTGTTTTTGTTTCAGTGGTCAGAATTAGAGGCTGCCAAACCCAACCCTTTAACCGCAACTTCGCAGGCACAAGGCGGGGTGCGTTTGTTTTCGTGGTACTCATGTGGCCCCGCCCTGCAGGGCGGGGTGCGTTTGTTGGGGTGCGTTTGTTTTCGTGGTACTCATGTGGCCCCGCCCTGCAGGGCGGGGTGCGTTTGTTGGGGTGCGTTTGTTTTCGTGGTACTCATGTGGCCCCGCCCTGCAGGGCGGGGTGCGTTTGTTGGGGTGCGTTTGTTTTCGTGGTACTCATGTGGCCCCGCCCTGCAGGGCGGGGTGCGTTTGTTGGGGTGCGTTTGTTTTCGCGGTACTCATGTGGCCCCGCCCTGCAGGGCGGGGTGCGTTTGTTGGGGTGTGTTTGTTTTCGTGGTACTCATGTGGCCCCGCCCTGCAGGGCGGGGTGCGTTTGTTGGGGTGCGTTTGTTTTCGTGGTACTCACGTGGCTCCGCCTTGCAGGGCGGGGTGTGGCTCAGCCTCTCCAGCGAATCGCTGCTCCCGTCCTCCAGGACGGGGTCAAAGTTCAGGATGAACATCATGACCACGCCCTCCTCGTTCTTCACCGGGATGATGTGCGTGGCGCACAGGAAGTCAGAGCCTGAGACAGGAAACGCAAACATTTTAGACATCGATTCCACAAAATGTCTTCTCTAAATCATGACCGTTTTCTGTAAAACCCTATGTTTCTGTCAGTGGTTCTCAAACTATTTCATGTCGAGGACCCCCAGCATTATATGCATTTGGCCGCCGACCCCCATCTGAAAATATGTTGTTCCAGGAACCCCCCCGCCAGGCGCAAAGATTTGAGTTAAAAACGTTCCCTCTGAAAGAATAAATACGTTACGCTATGAGCTTGTAGATCTGCTATTTTTCAATAGCTAAAGTATAACATAACGCTTTAAAACACCAAAAGGGGTTCCCGTCCAGAATGGGTTAAAGGTAGTTACAGTAGTCTGTGTACAGTACACGGAGGCCTTCTCCCCAGGATGAAAACCACAAGGCAGTAGGGCTGGGGCGGTATGGGATTTTTATTACCGCGGTTATTGTCGGCCCCCATACCGCCGGTATGGCGATAATTACCGCACCCCCCCCCCCCCCCCCCCCCCCCCCGCGCGTGTATGGAGATGTTAGAGCAGGTCTGCAAAATCCGGTAAAACACCGTATACGGAGATGTATAGAGCAGCTGTGTGTCTTTAGTGCAGTTCCAGTGTCATTCCTCCTCCAATTCGCGGCCGCGGCGGCCTCCCCTCACAGCTCGCTCACACACACACACACACACACAGTGGCACCGTTACAGAGACAACAGACAAGACGACTCATATAGCTTTTCCACGTGTTTCTGTTGTTATCCAGTTTACCAAAATTAATTCCACAACAACGCTATTGTGAAGACAGTTGCGCAGCGCGAGGCAATTTTAACCCCAGCTGCAAACGATCCGGACTTTGATTGTGTGATTATAATGTATATAAATCCTTTTGGGCCAAATAAACCATTCTGGGCGTTGGGGGGGGGCGTTAGCGATCAGGACGAGGTAACAGGGGGTGCAGGCAAACAGAGTTTTGGAACGGATATTATGGACTACAGTTTTATTAAGGAAAGATTGGCATGTCAATGCCGCAACACGTGTTCGGGTGTCAATCAAATCAACTGCGTCAGACATCTCCCGCAGCCCGCTGTTAAAAAAAGAAATAAAAAAGCGAACGGATTTAACATCATTTCAGATCAAGACCAGTTGTGTTGAGCGTCTTTTTCCTGCGATCCCATTGATGTCACAACAGACAACATTTATAGGTGGGTCTGGTTTGGAGTAGCCTAATTTAAAACATTGTCCGACTTTGTTTTGAGAGAATATTAATACCTCGCGCTATTGTAACAGCCAGGTGCATCGTGCATTGCTCAGACCGTCAGAGAGAGAGAGAGAGAAAGATTAGGCTAAACGTGTAGCCTATGGATAAGGGCGCATCGTAGGTAACAGGTTTCAACTTTGTATTGATGTCTGTCAGCGAGAGACGAGAAGAGAAAGGGAGAGAGAGAGAGAGAGAGACACATTAGGCTGTAGCCTATGGATAATGGCGCATCGTAACGGTTTCAACTTTGTATTGATGTCTGTCAGCGAGAGAAGAGAAAGGGGGAGAGGGAGGGAGAGAGAGAGAGAGAGAGAGAGAGAGAGAGAGAGAGAGAGAGCTGTACAGACAGGACGGACAGAACTGTTTTCATCTTTTGACTGACTATAAGAAAAAGTCCTTCTGCACACCTACAATGGACAGGTGCGTCGGATAACTGGAACTGAGAAGTAGAGAAAAAAAGAATCCCGCACACTGTCTCACTTGGAATCGCAATGGCAACCATTCTCACTCCAATGAAATGCCCGCTCAGCAGCGCATCGCATGAAACAAACACCACCATTCAAAAACGTCCCCTCATCATGGAACCTAAAATCTTAAACATATTAAACAAATTCCAAGTTAACTGATAGATTTAATATATGATGAATTGAAAGGTTCAACTTCCAGCCGCTCCACACCACGCAGCAACTGCGCGCCTCCCCAGTCCCCAAGCCATGAGTTAACATTATTGCTTGATTGATTGATTTAAGTTTGTATTAACAGTTTACAGTACATTTGCACAACTCAATACAAAAACTGTTAACTGTTACTCTGTGAGTGGACGACACCATAAAGCATTACACTTGTTTACAAGAGGGTCCACCTTGTTGTGGCAGCGGTGGCCGAACGGATAGCGGCGCGGTCTAGATACCGGAAGGTTCCCAGTTCGAATCAGCCGTCCGACACGTTAAAATTACCACCGCTGAAATGCCCTTGAACAAGGCATCAACCACTACGATGAAATGTGTTCTATGAGCAGGGCCTGGCTGGAAACAAGTTCTTGAGCTTAGCCCAGATACCCTGGGTAAATATAGATTTCATTTCATTTCATTTCATTTCATTTCATTTCATCATAACATTTTGTACACTATACACTTCTATAAAGCCAAAAACAGGAAATCATCATAAAGGAGGTAAAAAGGGGGAAAAACATATACAGTGAGGGGGAAAAGGGGTGGGTGGAGTCAAGGGATTTACATGTCTTAATGACAGTTGGTAGGGCGTTCCACATTTTTGTGGCATAGGAGTGAAATTAATTTAGGTGGACCCTCTTGTAAACAAGTGTAATGCTTTATTGGGTTGTCCACTCGCAGTTAACAGTCTTTGTATTGAGTTGTGCTTGAAATGTAGGCTACTGTAATTCTGCAAACTGTTAATAAATAGTTCAATCAATCAATCAATCAATACTTGTTTGTGCCGAATCTGGGTTGCACATGGTTTGTTGAACTCCCTCTGGTGTTGCTGGCATATGATTAGACTGACTGAGCCTCACTGTTTATTATGATACACTTTATTTCATATCAACCATATGCACTTAGGCCTAGAACCTAGGGTTAGGGTTAGAACTAGGGTTAGGGTTAGGGTTAGAACCTAGGGCGCCAGAACAGCACGAACAAAAACAACTTAAAAAAAAAAAAAAAAAAAAAAAACCTTTTTTTTTTTTTTTTTTTTTTTTAAACCGCGGTAACGAACCCGATACCGCGGTATGCGTTGTATACCGGCGGTATGGCGATATTGCGGTTATTGCACCCAGCCCTACAAGGCAGCTCGCCCAAAAAAAAGGTAGATAAATGTTAAATGGTGCATTCATACAGCGCTGTTATCCAAAGCGCTTTACATAGAATGTACATTGCATTCACCCATTCACACACCGATGGCGGAGGAAACCATGCAAGGCACCAACCTGCACATCAGGAGCAATCAGCGGTTCAGAGTCTTGCTCAAGGACACTTGGCCACGCGTCATCAGTGCCCATACCCGAGGCGGGGTTGGCGAAAGGGCCTTTCTGTGTGGAGTTTGCATGTTCTCCCCGTGTCCCCTAGGGTAGGTACGCTCGCATGTTCTCCCCGTGTCCCCCTAGGGTAGGTACCCTCACATGTTCTCCCCGTGTCCCCTAGGGTAGGTACCCTCACATGTTCTCCCCGTGTCCCCCTAGGGTAGGTACCCTCACATGTTCTCCCCGTGTCCCCCTAGGGTAGGCACCCTCACATGTTCTCCCCGTGTCCCCTAGGGTAGGTACCCTCACATGTTCTCCCCGTGTCCCCCTAGGGTAGGTACCCTCACATGTTCTCCTCGTGTGCCCTAGGGTAGGTACCCTCACATGTTCTCCCCGTGTCCCCTAGGGTAGGTACCCTCGCATGTTCTCCTCGTGTGCCCTAGGGTAGGTACCCTCACATGTTCTCCCCGTGTCCCCTAGGGTAGGTACCCTCACATGTTCTCCCCGTGTCCCCCTAGGGTAGGTACCCTCACATGTTCTCCCCGTGTCCCCCTAGGGTAGGTACCCTCACATGTTCTCCCTGTGTCCCCTAGGGTAGGTACCCTCACATGTTCTCCCTGTGTCCCCTAGGGTAGGTACCCTCACATGTTCTCCCTGTGTCCCCTAGGGTAGGTACCCTCACATGTTCTCCCCGTGTCCCCCTAGGGTAGGTACCCTCACATGTTCTCCTCGTGTCCCCTAGGGTAGGTACCCTCACATGTTCTCCCCGTGTCCCCTATAGGGTAGGTACCCTCACATGTTCTCCCCGTGTCCCCTAGGGTATACCCTCACATGTTCTCCCCGTGTCCCCCTAGGGTAGGTACCCTCACATGTTCTCCTCGTGTCCCCTAGGGTAGGTAACCTCACAAAAAACATACAGTAATCCTGGTCTCTAAACTGCCTCCCCCTGGCCAGCCGGGGCGCCTGATGGAGGGGAAAGGAACTGGTTGGAATAACGTGTTCCTTCCACGCGCTAAAAAATCAGACCAGTCTGAAGTGAGTGAGTTGGATAAAGGTGATCACCATCACTCATCACCAAAAGCTTTTTAACACTTATCTTAACCCATTTTGACCTGAGATCAGATTCTAAAAATGTCTTCTACATCCTGACAGTTTTCTGAAAAAGCTATGTTTCTATGTCAGTCGTTCTTCGATTTTTCCAAAATAGCAGACCTACAAGGTCGTAGCGCGCCACTCGGTGGTTGGTTAGCCCAGAATGGGTTAACCAACGGAAATCACTTACCCTACCTTTAATATGATTAACATTGTTAAATTGTGATATTATCAAAACATAAACATCCAACATGTCAGACAGTCTACGGTATATCAGACCTGGGCATTGCACTGCCCTTTAGCTGACTCTGACCGGCCCGTGAAAGGTTACTGGGAAATTATTAGAAAATAAAATGAACTTTCTATAATTTGACCTTAAGTTATGCGTCGACTAAAACTAGAGTTGCTTTCATTTAGAAGCCTGATTATTCACGTACACGCGATCTGGTTTCCTGCCGTGAACTGTGTGTGATTAACCTGTTTTACCTTCCTCTCGTCAGCCCCCAAAACTGTTTTACCTTCCTCTGTTTTACCTTCCTCTCGTCAGCCCCCAAACCTGTTTTACCTTCCTCTATTTTACCTTCCTCTGTTTTACCTTCCTCTCGTCAGCCCCCAAAACTGTTTTACCTTCCTCTCGTCAGCCCCCAAAACTGTTTTACCTTCCTCTCGTCAGCCCCCAAAACTGTTTTACCTTCCTCTCGTCAGCCCCCAAAACTGTTTTACCTTCCTCTCGTCAGCCCCCAAAACTGTTTTACCTTCCTCTCGTCAGCCCCCAAAACTGTTTTACCTTCCTCTCGTCAGCCCCCAAAACCTGTTTTACCTTCCTCTCGTCAGCCCCCAAAACTGTTTTACCTTCCTCTGTTTTACCTTCCTCTCGTCAGCCCCCAAAACTGTTTTACCTTCCTCTCGTCAGCCCCCAAAACTGTTTTACCTTCCTCTCGTCAGCCCCCAAAACTGTTTTACCTTCCTCTGTTTTACCTTCCTCTCGTCAGCCCCCAAAACTGTTTTACCTTCCTCTCGTCAGCCCCCAAAACTGTTTTACCTTCCTCTCGTCAGCCCCCAAAACCTGTTTTACCTTCCTCTCGTCAGCCCCCAAAACTGTTTTACCTTCCTCTGTTTTACCTTCCTCTCGTCAGCCCCCAAAACTGTTTTACCTTCCTCTCGTCAGCCACCAAAACTGTTTTACCTTCCTCTCGTCAGCCCCCAAAACTGTTTTACCTTCCTCTCGTCAGCCCCCAAAACTGTTTTACCTTCCTCTGTTTTACCTTCCTCTCGTCAGCCCCCAAAACTGTTTTAACTTCCTCTGTTTTACCTTCCTCTCGTCAGCCCCCAAAACTGTTTTACCTTCCTCTGTTTTACCTTCCTCTCGTCAGCCCCCAAAACTGTTTTACCTTCCTCTCGTCAGCCACCAAAACTGTTTTACCTTCCTCTCGTCAGCCCCCAAAACTGTTTTACCTTCCTCTCGTCAGCCCCCAAAACTGTTTTACCTTCCTCTCGTCAGCCCCCAAAACTGTTTTACCTTCCTCTCGTCAGCCCCCAAAACTGTTTTACCTTCCTCTCGTCAGCCCCCAAAACTGTTTTACCTTCCTCTCGTCAGCCCCCAAAACTGTTTTACCTTCCTCTGTTTTACCTTCCTCTCGTCAGCCCCCAAAACTGTTTTACCTTCCTCTGTTTTACCTTCCTCTCGTCAGCCCCCAAAACTGTTTTACCTTCCTCTGTTTTACCTTCCTCTCGTCAGCCCCCAAAACTGTTTTACCTTCCTCTAGTCAGCCCCCAAAACTGTTTTACCTTCCTCTCGTCAGCCACCAAAACTGTCCTCATGCCAAACAGAAAGGTGGACGAGGAATCAGTGTTTTCTTCAACGACAATGTTCGTCGACTACCTTTTTTCACTGACGAAAACTAAATGGAAACTAAGTGAAAACTAAGCTGTGATGACTAAGACTAAGACTAAATATACTGACAATTTCGTCAACAAATAAAAACTAGACAACAAAGGGACTAGTTGACAAGAGATCCAGTATAAGTAATTTTACACTTGGATGCATGCTGAAAATAGCAGATCTACAAGCTTGCGACGCTTTGTGAGCTTGTAGATCAGCTATTTTCAGCAAGTGTAAAATCAGCCATTACGACGGCATCAAGGCCCGCCAAAATACATTTTAGTCGACTAAATCAACTGTAGATTTAGTCGACTGAAATCCTATGATATTTAGTCGACTAAAACTAGACCAACACTAAGACATCCCAGGTGACTAAAATGTGACTAAAACTAAATGAAAACTATTCAAGAAAACTAAAATTTGGTGCCAAAAACTAAAATTTGGTGCCAAAAACAACGAATGCGCGGCGAACGCAGAGGTTTATAAAGTTCCTCCGACATGGAGTTCAGAGACTTCTTCACCTCTTCCACGTCTGTCTTGGTAGCCATTTTCTGTGGGTTTGTGATGAACACACACTGTGGCATCATGTTAGCATCAAAAATACCACCAAAACGTCAACAATAGCTAAGAATAGTCACCCGAGGTCAATCTCAAAGTCTTTGTAAAGCCATAGACGTCACTAGATTGCGTGGATGTCGAGCCATCTTAGAGATGTTATCTGGATTGGCATTTGTTTGTCAGAGCCAAACACACGGTGAATCTGGCCTGGGCAGCCATCTTGGATCCCTCTGGGACATCTAGTTCTAGCTGAGTGAACTGGTCTGGTAGGCTACTAGCCTGGGCAGCAGCCATTTTGGATCCCTCTGGGACATCTAGTTCTAGCTGAGTGAACTGGTCTGGTAGGCTACTAGCCTGGGCAGCATTCAGTGTTGTTTTCGTCGACTAAAACTAAGACGAAAAATGTTTTGTCGACTACCTTTTTCCACTGAGGAAAACTAAATGGAAACTAGATGAAAACTAAGCTATGACGAATAAAACTAAGACTAAATATACTGACGATTTCGTCAACAAATAAAAACTAGAATAAAATGTTAGGAAGGGACTAGTGGACAAGGGATCATCATTTTACACTTGGTTGCATGCTGAAAATAGCAGATCTACCACGCTGCGACGCGTTGTGAGCTTGTAGATCTACCACGCTGCGACGCGTTGTGAGCTTGTAGATCTACCACGCTGCGACGCGTTGTGAGCTTGTAGATCTACCACGCTGCGACGCGTTGTGAGCTTGTAGATCTACCACGCTGCGACGCGTTGTGAGCTTGTAGATCTACCACGCTGCGACGCGTTGTGAGCTTGTAGATCTACCACGCTGCGACGCGTTGTGAGCTTGTAGATCTACCACGCTGCGACGCGTTGTGAGCTTGTAGATCGGCTATTTTCAGCAAGTGAAATTACGACGGCAAGGTGAGTCTGCTACAGAGATCCATGTAGAGTCCACATACAGTAACTTTCAACAAAATATGGACAACTCAGTGTTTATTTACTGAAGTCAGAGTTAAAACTATGAATATATACTCTTACCACAGCTTCTCAAAACAATGTAATTTACTGCTTTTTATATAGAAATGATACAATTCAAATCTTGCAGAATTGAGTTCAGCCTTTTGGCTCGGCCCTCCACAATAAGTTCCGTTTCTCATTTGGCCCCTTAATGGGGAAAACTATTGCCCACCCCTGGTCTAAATAATTCCCAAAAGGAAACCCTATCTGACAACAGAAGTAGGGACGAAACAGTGGTAAAAAAATGAATGACAGGAAGGGGGTGGGGAGGAGGGGGGGGGTATCAAAAGCATCCCCTCAAAGCAAATGCATCACACTGACACTGTTATGTCAACCTGCATCTCTCTTTATCATGTCATGGGTGCAGTGTCCGTGTGTGTGTGTGTGTGTGTGTGTGTGTGTGTGCGTGCGTGTGTGTGTGGGGGGAGGCATACTATGGTCCGACGGAGCATTGGTTCGACATGCGTCCGCACCTCGGACTAGCGCCTGCTCCCGTGCTTGCGGTTATGGTTAGGTTAGGGTTTGAGGTGGGTTGTCGTTTTTTGGACCAATGACTAGTCGGACCAAACACATGCACCCGTGTGTGTGTGTGTGTGTGTGTGTGTGTGTGTGTGTGTGTGTGTGTGTGTGTGGTCCCTCTGTGCGTACAGTCCTCCTATAAACAGGTTTAATGTTTGTCTTTAGTTCAATGTTTGTTGTATGTTGTAATCGATGTTGTAAGATGATAAGAGTGCCCCTCACTTCACATGGGTGTGATTTTTGACAGTGAGGTATCTAGTTTTGAGAGGCGCTAGCCCCTCCTATATACAGCTTTAAGCCCCTCCTATATTGTGTGTGTGTGTGTGTGTGTGTGTGTGTGTGTGTGTGTGTGTGTGTGTAACAGGTGTGTGTGGTCCCTCTGTGCGTACCGTACAGTCTCTCTGTACGCAGACGTACACATCTTTACTGATTGATTTCGTCGACTAAAGGTATGACGAAAAATGTTTGACGACTATACCATTTTTCACTGATGAATTGAACTGAATGGAAACTGAATGGAAACTAAGCTACGATGACTAAAACTAAGACTGAATATATTGACGATTTCGTCAACACATGGAAACTAGACTGAAATGTTGGGAAAGGACTAGTGGACAAGATATCCAGTATGAGCAGGGGTGCACACAACTTTTTTTGGTCTAGTACTCAGAGGAGTACCTGGAGGAGTTACTTGGTGCTCCTAAAATGCGGCGACCCGTCTCGCCGGATGGATAAAAGAGGGATGCATGAATAACTTATAGAAAAACTATATTTATTGGATAGGTGGGGACTGGTGAGTCAATGGAGGGTATTGCAACTCTAGATTCATACCATTATAAAAAAAAATCTAGAGTTGGAAATTGCAGCTAGGTCCATGTGTGGTCCAGCCCTAAATGCATATTCTAATAAAAAACAACTTAATACTTCCTAAGGATAATATGAGCATCAAAGCAATATTTAGGTATATATATTTAAATAGCCGATCTACTAGCTCACAACGTGTTGCGGAGGCGACACGTTGTAAGCTTGCATATCAGCCATTTGTTTAACATACACGTCGTTCGTACGGCGAAGCATACGTCAGGCTTCCCTTTTGTTTTTACCGAGGAAACGTACAGTCAGACCTCGGTGCAACAGTGTACACTACCCGACTTTACGATAATAAGGGACAGTATGTCGGGACACGGTGTTGTCATGTTGATAAGCTTCATGTTGTGCAGGCTGCAGCAGCAGTGCCAGTCCGCAATGCTTTGCACTCTTCCCACTGTCGGAACTAAAACCTGTACCCGTAAAAAGTCAGTGGCTGGTGCCTATAAGCCAGACCGAATCACGACAGTGTGATTTGAGTCTGGCTTATTAGCCAGGCTACGGTGCCTAGGCTGTGAGATACGGCATCGCACACGAGCAACTTGCTCCAGCACCCGGAAAACAAACATAAGCACAGCGGCGAATGGGAAGAGTGCAAAGCATCCAAAGCATCCCCTTTTACAACTTTTACTTTTTAGTTTGCTCCACATCTGAAACGGAGAAGCCGAACCATTTGTTTCTCAGTAGTAAACTCCTGTCAGCCGAACCGCCCTCCTCCCAGCAGCAGGCAGCATGCAGGAAATGGAAATGGATCCTCCCTCGTTTGAGTAAGGACGCGCTGTGATTGGCCACAATGGCCAGTGCACTTGTGCAAGACGTACTTTGATTGGCAGTCGGTGGGAAATGCTCTCGCTACAGATTTTACTAGTATTCTGGCCATAATAATCATTCTGGGCGGCGCCAGCTGTTGGTACGCAGATGCGCTTCCCGGCGCTTGATTGCCAGCGCAGAATGAATTTTGACGACGCATGCGCACTGGCGTACCGCTTGTGTGCACCCCTGAGTATGAGTCATGTTACACTTGGTTGCATCCTACTATGAATGCGCCACATCTCTGTGTGTGTGTCTGTGTGCGTACGGTTGTAAAGCACATAACTCGAGAACCGTTCGCCCCACCGACATCACATTCGACACACGCGTTCCACACCCCCGCAGGGAGTGCAGTGCCCGGTATCGAGTCGGTCGGACCCACGGTTGTCCACAAACACCACAAAAGGCTCTGGTCAGGCTCTGCCAGTGAGCCGAATTAGCCCAAGTGCCCTCCAGCCTCTGCCTCAGCCAATTGATTGCCATGGCAACCCCACACCTGACAATTGATTACACAACCAGTCCACTTTTCACAGTCAGTTTGCACTCTTTAGACACAGGCAGACAGACAGATACAGATATCTCCAAGTGGGACACAGACAGACAGTTAAAATGGGTGCTGTGACAACGGGTATTGCATACTACATACAGTATGGGCACAAAAGGGACACAGACACATAGTTAAAACGGGTGCTATGACAAGTTGACAACGGGTATTACAAGTAAGACGCGTAAACGTGGGAAGCGAACGCAGCTCGTAAATTGCAATAACAGCAATTAGAATAAATTACGTAAGTGAAGTTTTTTTAAGTTAAGTATTGTGTGTGTGTGTGTGTGTGTGTGTGTGTGGCGGGCCGGTGGTGTTACAGCGTGACACACACAGACAGACAGACAGACAGACACACAGACAGACAGAAAGTTTAGGCCAGCTTCTATAGTTAGTGCTCACTACGTTCGCAATCACTGCGTTCTCAATTAGGTTCCCAAGTTGCATCGAGTAGGCCGGTGGCCGACGGGCACGTACAGGTCTAGTCCTACTATAAATGCGTCACGTCTCTGCATGTGTCCGTGTGTGTACGGTTGTAACGCACGTAACTCGAGAACCTTTTACCCCACCAACTTAAAATTTGACACACGCGTTCTACACCCCCGCAGGGAGTGCAGTGCCCGGTATCGAGTCGGTCGGACCCACGGTTCTCCAGAACCACCACCAAATGCTCTGGTCAGGCTCTGCCAGTGCATGGGAATCCCCTCTGCCAGTGGGCCTAATCAGCCTAAACCTAAATCCATGGCACACAGTCCACTTGAAGGTCGCGAATGAGGTCGCTCCTTCGCCTGGACGGGCATCTTGTTAGGATGCCTCTCGGGCGTCTCCCTAGGGAGGTCCTCGAGGCACGTCCCACTGGGAGGAGACCCCAGACCAAGGCGCAGTTGTAGGAAACACATTGACTCACTGGCCTTGGAACGTCTCGGAATCCCCCCAGGAGGAAGTCACTAATGTTGCTCTGGAGAGGAAAGTCTGGAGCACTCTGGTGGAGCTGTTGCCCCCGCGACCCGACTACGGATAAGTGGTTGAAGATGGATGGATGGACAGTCCACTTTTCAGTTTGCCCTCTTCAGACACAGGCCGACAGGCAGATACACCAGAGATCTCCATGTGGGACACAGACAGACAGTTAAAATGGGTATTATTAGGTTCCAAAGTTGCATCGTTCTCAAGTAGGCCGGTGGTCGACGGGCACGTACAGGTCTAGTGTTACTAATTTCTGCTTTGATCCATTCATAAACATGATAAATAAATCAATATATGAGAGAGAAAAAAATGATTTTTTTTGTACTTTATGTTTTTGAGGGGCGCCAGCCCCTCCTATAAACAGGTTTAATGTTTGTCTTTAGTTCAATGTTTGTTGTATGTTGTAATCGATGTTGTAAGATGATAAGAGTGCCCCTAACTTCACATGGGTGTGATTTTTGACAGCCAATGAGGCATCTAGTTTTGAGAGGCGCTAGCCCCTCCTATATACAGCTTTAAGCCCCTCCTATATACAGCTTTAAGCCCCTCCTATATACAGCTTTAAGCCCCTCCTATATACAGCTTTAAGCCCCTCCTATATACAGCTTTAAGCCCCTCCTATATACAGCTTTTGTCCCCACACGTCTCAAGATTTGCCATTGACAATGAAATGAGAAATTAGGTCAAATGTCTGCCAAATATGACGATGATAAATTTAACCAACCAATCACATGCATTCAGTTGTTTTCAGTTGATGATGTATGATGATGTATAATGACAAGAGCACCCCTCACTTCACACGGGTGTGATTTTTTTAAGTTGTAGAGGACATGTTCTCTCAATCCTCACCGAGTTCAGCGTTCATGTTGACAGGAGAGATGATCAGAGGAGCAGAGTTTCTACCACCATTATGAAGATGAGGACTGAAGAATGGATATATTTTCCCAGTGAAGGAGCAGTCAGTGAAAGAGTAGAGGTGGACTCTGGTCTCCACATCATGAAAGGAGACCAGACCCTCCTCATAATCCACAAACAATCCCACTGTCTGGAGCTCCTCTCTTAAAGGGAGGAGGACAGAAGGGTCAGCATTAGCCTTGTACTGATTTCCATTCCTCAACGCTATAGTCCAGTAACCATTGTTGGGGGTCGCTGTGATCTGTCCCTTCCTGTTGATGGACTCTCTGGCCACTCCTAGATACCAGGCAGTCTTCCCTCCAACCTGAACCTCATAGTAAAACCTTCCTGAGCAGAAGCCTTGTTTTCCTAAGACACAGACACATGGAGAGAATCTCTCTTTGTTGTTTGGGAGATTCTTCCATACGTTTCCATCACTCACTTGTTTCCCATCGTCAGACAGGATGAGGTTGGGATGTGCTGTATCAGGGTCCAGGGTCACATTCACAGCACATTGCTGAATCCACTTCATCTCTACATCACACATCTTCTCCATCTCTTGACTGAGTGTCTTCTCCAGCTGAGACACAGCTGTCCTCACAGTCTCCACATGTGAAGACTGGTGGACATTGACCTTTATCCAGTCCTTGGTGGGTGGAGGGGTGTTGATGGATGTGACGTTCTGGAGGAGGTGGTCCTCAGAGTGGGAGGGCTGCTTCAGCTCAGAGCTTCTCTTCTCCAACTGAGTGATTTCATTTTTCAGATCTTTGATGAATCCTTCAGCCTGTTTCTCTGTTGTCTTCTGCTTCTCTTCAATCACACCAATGAGCTCAGCCTGGCTTCTCTCAATACAGCTGATCAGAGATGTGAAGATCTGCACACTGGCTGCTATCACTGTGTCTGTATCTTTCCTGCTGACCTCTACTGAGCGTTTGACCTCCTGAATCTTCACTCGTCTCTCCTGGATCATCGTCTGGATTTCAGCCTCTGTCTTTGCTTCATATTCTTCTTTCCACTCATGATACCTGAACAGACGACCCATTTCAGAAACAAAACTATTGATGGATACGTTTGGTCTCGTATAGGTCTCTTAACTAGTGGTCATGGGGTGTCTTCAACCACTGATGTCTGTCGTCACAATCTAGGAATGTTAATGATGTGATTACAGCAGAATATTAAGTTGTAAGGGTGTATCTTTCTATGTGTGATCTAATGGTCTGTCTCTCTCTCTTCTCTTTGACTAATGCTCCTCAAACTCTGTGGAATCAGCTTTTAAGTCAAGCTGACTGAAACCTGACCTCATCAAACATGACGTCAGTCTTGCCCAAATATGGAGTTCCACACGGCTCCACAATGACCTTCACAGGAATATTGGGTAACCACGGCAACCTGCGATAATCAAACATGGATGCCGCAAGATGCCTTTATGGGAAATCTAGGCATCCCTCTATAATTCCAGGAGTCTCTGGGAGCGTCGGTGTGTACCTACATGTCTGTTTACTGTTTTCTAGAGATGTCCCGTTCCGATCACGCCATTGGAAATCGGCTCCGATCACATGATTTTCAAACTATCTGGTCTGAACCGTTTAGTCAGTCAGAGATCATCTAACAATAAAGACTAGTAGTCTAGTCTAGTAGTCACGCTCAGAGGCGTGAAAGATAGCCGTGGATGAAAACAAAGGAAATGCAACCCCCGGAATGCATGATGGGATAGATGTCTAAGTTCCGTCTCTGAATGAGAGAGATTCTCTATAAGAATTTTAACTTGACTTCAGTTCTATATAGGCTGTTCTCTCAGATTCTCAACCAATACATCATTATTTTGTGCTATTATTCCCTGCTTTCATAGGACATGAAAAAACAAAAAATATAACAATGATAAGTAGTCACATGCAGTAGGCCTATGCATGTACTGCTATGTGTCTGAATGGGAAAACCTTATTTATTTTAGCTTTTAGTCAAAATAAGAAATAATCTGCACAATCTTAATGCATTAAATGCATTACGATTGTGTTTTTTTAGGGGCGCCTGCCCCTCCTATAAACAGCTATGGTGTAGATTATGTCTGAACACAAACATTAAAAGACGTTGACAATGAAATGGACAATTTACGTCATGTGTGTGTCTGTCGGTGTGTCTGTCGGTGTGTCTGTCGGTGTGTCTGTCGGCGTGTCTGTTGGTCGGTGTGTCTGTCGGTGTGTCTGTCGGTGTGTCTGTCGGTGAGTCTGTCGGTGAGTCTGTCGGTGTGTCTGTTGGTCGGTGTGTCTGTCGGTCGGTGTGTCTGTCGGTGAGTCTGTCGGTGTGTCTGTCGGTGTGTCTGTCGGTGGCCACATCGGTCCTACACAAAGATCAAATTGTCCACATCGGTCCTACACAAAGATTAAATTGTCCACATCGGTCCTACACAAAGATTAAATTGTCCACGTCGGTCCTACACAAAGATCAAATTGGCCACATCGGTCCTACACAAAGATCAAATTGTCCACATCGGTCCTACACAAAGATCAAATTGTCCACATCGGTCCTACACAAAGATCAAATTGTCCACATCGGTCCTACACAAAGATCAAATTGTCCACATCGGTCCTACACAAAGATCAAATTGTCCACATCGGTCCTACACAAAGATCAAATTCCCATTGAATAACAAACACTGTGGACTAATCAAGGAAGGCCAGAAGTAAAGCCTGGACAAAGAAACGACTTTGCTATTTAAATTAAAAAGACACTCAAGTGACCCGAGGAGGAGCTAATCTGCCTAACTTTCCATAATACATTTACATGCGTGCAAAAATGCATGAGCGTGACGGGTCATCATCACGTGACCACACGATGCAACAACCCTATCTGCGGATGGATGCGTTTCCCATATATCATACATGGGCTACTGGCGGCCCGGGGGCCACATGCGGCCCTCACCTTCACTTAATGTGGCCCTCAGGTCAATAGAGGGTATGCGCATGCTTAAAGTGAATGGCACATCGAGTGGCACATCGAGTGGCAAAGCAACATGCAAAGTGAGTTTAACATTGTTTAACGTTGTTTAATGCAATCAGATAGGACTTTTCTGTGTGGATGTATGGGCTGTCAAGGCCAGAAAGTAGTTTTTGGCCACTCAGTAGGCCTTCCTGCATAACTTCCTGGTTTGATGATGATGTCACGCGCATACCCTCTATATCAGAATACTGATATATCATTTATTTCAGCTGTTACAATTCCACAACATGCAAACATGACCCGCTTTAATTACTTCAGTCTATCTGTATTTAGTTCATAAAGTTAACATAACTATAACTAAATGCATACATAAAAAGGTTGCTTTTCAGGATTCCAATTCAAAAATAGCAAAACAATTATTCAGGATTTCAATTCAAATATACCAAAAATAGACGATCTACAAGCTCAAAACGCGGCGCAACGCATTTTCAGCTTGTACGCGTGTCCCTCTGGAGTGAGTGTGGAACTATAGTGGCCCTCTGGAGTGAGTGTGGAACTATAGTGGCCCTCTGGAGTGAGTGTGGAACTATAGTGGCCCTCTGGAGTGAGTGTGGAACTATAGTGGCCCTCTGGAGTGAGTGTAGAACTATAGTGGCCCTCTGGAGTGAGTGTGGAACTATCGTGGCCCTCTGGAGTGAGTGTGGAACTATCGTGGCCTTCTGGAGTGAGTGTGGAACTATAGTGGCCCTCTGGAGTGAGTGTAGAACTATAGTGGCCCTCTGGAGTGAGTGTGGAACTATAGTGGCCCTCTGGAGTGAGTGTGGAACTATAGTGGCCCTCTGGAGTGAGTGTGGAACTATAGTGGCCCTCTGGAGTGAGTGTGGAACTATAGTGGCCCTCTGGAGTGAGTGTGGAACTATAGTGGCCCTCTCCATCGTCATAGTTGCTCAGCCCTGTCATAGATCTAAATGCAGATTCTGTTCCTATGGAAACACTGGCAGGTTTTATCAGTCTTGGAGACTGCCATACTCCTGCCATATGGTGCTGTAGTCCAGGGGTCCTCAACGTTTCAGTCTGGGGACCCCCGGATGCCATATGGTACTGTAGTCCAGGTGGTCCTCAACGTTTCAGTCTGGGGACCCCCGGATACCATACGGTACTGTAGTCCAGGTGGTCCTCAATGTTTCATTCTGGGGACCCCCGGATACCATACGGTACTGTAGTCCAGGGGTCCTCAACGTTTCTGTCTGGGGACCCCCGGATACCATACGGTGCTGTAGTCCAGGTGGTCCTCAACGTTTCTGTCTGGGGACCCCCGGATACCATACGGTACTGTAGTCCAGGGGTCCTCAACGTTTCTGTCTGGGGACCCCCGGATACCATACGGTACTGTAGTCCAGGTGGTTCTCAACGTTTCTGTCTGGGGACCCCCGGATACCATACGGTGCTGTAGTCCAGGTGGTCCTCAACGTTTCTGTCTGGGGACCCCCGGATACCATACGGTGCTGTAGTCCAGGGGGTCCTCAACGTTTCAGTCTGGGGACCCCCGGATACCATACGGTGCTGTAGTCCAGGGGGTCCTCAACGTTTCTGTCTGGGGACCCCCGGATACCATACGGTGCTGTAGTCCAGGTGGTCCTCAACGTTTCAGTCTGGGGACCCCCGGATACCATACGGTGCTGTAGTCCAGGTGGTCCTCAACGTTTCTGTCTGGGGACCCCCAGAGGAAATGCTTTGGCCGTACATGTCTCGCGTCTCATATCCCACTCTGTCTGGTGGATTGCCCGTATGACTAAAAAAATGATTAAAAACGCGGATTAAACAATGAAAACATAACTCGGGGAACTCGCGAACAGCAGGGAAAGTGTGTGTGTGTGTGTGTGTGTGTGTGCGTGTGTGTATGCGTGTGCGTGTGCGTGTGTGTGTGTTCTAATACACCTTACTTCTCAATGTCTCATCCTTGGTTCTCTGTTCTGCCACATATACCTCGCTAACCTGACTCACAGCTTGTGTTGCTGACTAGAGCATGTGTCATGCTGTATATCCGTGTGCGTGCGTGCGTGCGTGCGTGCGTGCGTGCGTGCGTGCGTGCGTGCGTTGATGAATCACTGAATTCCTCTCGGGACAATATGCATTACGATACAATGTACTGTGAATATCTCCGCTTCAAAATGTGGACGCTATTAATGGCAAATGATGCTGTGTTTAGTGTGCGGAACGGTTCCATTGATGCTGTGTTTAGTGTGCGGAACGGTTCCATTGATCCATTCCAGAACAGAACAGATGGATCCATCATTCAAATAGACACGTTCTGAAAATGCAATGAGGTATTAATTATATTTGCTCGGCGACAACAGCAGAACTACAAGCTCCTGAAAATAGGCCGTCAACTCCTTACAATGGAATATAAATAACCTGACCCCCCCCCCCCCCAGAACCTGACTGAGACACATCTTTCTTCAAAAACGTTCGCTCTGAAAGAATATATATTCAAAAGATTTGCGCCACATTTTCACTGTTTAGAAAAAATAGCAGACCTACGAGCTCGTAGCGCGGCACTCGGTGCCGCGCTACGAGCTTGCAGATCTGCTATTTTTCAACAGCCAAAGTATAACGTAATGCTTTAAAACACCAAAAAGGCTTCCCGCCTTCCCGTCCAGAACCAGTTAACACTCCCATCGCCCAGGACGAAGTTCTTTGTCCTTTCTATTAGTAACGCCCGACGCCCAGGACGAAGTTCTTTGTCCTTTCTATTAGTAACGCCCGACGCCCAGGACGAAGTTCTTTGTCCTTTCTATTAGTAACGCCCGACGCCCAGGACGAAGTTCTTTGTCCTTTCTATTAGTAACGCCCGACGCCCAGGACGAAGTCTTGTCCAAAAGACGAAGTTTAGTGATATGAGAACGGATCTATAGCCCAGGAGCGCCTGTTGGGCAATCCTCGGTGACGCGCAAGAGTGAGACGTCATCGAAAAACTCCCTCCCCTGTTTAGCTGATGAAAACAAAAATCTTAAAACGTTCATAACTCGCGATCTAAATCATTGCCGTCTAATTATGAAAAAAGATCCTGTGTTAGACGGCGCTCCGCGGTCCAGTCGCTAGTCGCGATAGATTTATTCTCGTCTCCCGTTGTTGTCGATCGACTCTAGAGTGGTGTGGCTATTGTTAGCTGCTACACACACATCAACACGGACCGGAAGTCCGTCCGGAAAAGGGGTCTGTGTTTATAAATCGAATGGGCGCTATAATGTAATGTAATGGGCAATTAAAGTGTTAACACTGCAGGGCTGGTCTTATGTCCGCTGTCACCAGCGGGTCTATTTATAGCGCTGCCCGCAGGCAGAGCATGCTGGGAAAAAAACTACTCACATTAAGGTACTTACTTATACAGTATACATAACCCATTCTGACCTGAGATCAGATTCTAAAAATGTCTTCTACATCCTGACAGTTTTCTGAAAAAGCTATGCTTCTATGTCAGTCGTTCTTCGATTTTTCAAAAATAGCAGACCTACAAGCTCGTAGCGCGCCACCGAGTGGCGTGCTACGAGTTTGTAGATCTGCTATTTTTCAATAGCTAAAGCATAACATAATGCTAACACCAAAAGGGGTTCCCGCCCAAAAGGGGTTAAAATATCAATACTCCCAGTGTAGAAATACTAGTACATGTCCGTCGGAATTCTAAATCAAAATGTACTTGAAGAACCAAAAGTACTAGAAAGTATATACTCATGAATGTGGAATGTTCCATTTGACAAGTTTTAAAATGTATACAAAAAAAATCACACCCGTGTGAAGTGAGGGGCGCTAATATATTAAAGTCTACGATTAGACAATATGATATATATGATAATATGACTTAAATGACACATTATGACGTAAATGTTCCCTTCATTGTCAATGGCATTTATTAAACAAACATCGAACTAGACCTGTATATAGGAGGGGCTAGGGGGAGGGGAGAGGAGAGGAGAGGAGAGGAGAGGAGAGGAGCGGAGCGGAGAGGAGAGGAGAGGAGAGGAGAGGAGAGCATTTCTTTCACCATGTAGTAAATGCTGCATTCGTGGTCCTGGAGAGGGCAGTTGTTTTACAGACGGGTAAAAGGGCAGGGGCTGAAGCCCCCTTTGACGTCACACGTGTGCACGTGCCTGTACATACATACATGCATGCTCCACAGCCTGCAGCGTCACAGACCGTGAGGTGCCTCTCCCCCTCCATCCTCTCTCCACCATCCCATCCCGAGCTGAGCGGAGCGGAGCGGAGCTGCAGGGGAGGCAGATTCATATACCAGGAGGCCTGTTTCCGCTGGGCTAAGCATTACGCTGCCCTTAACCCGTTCTGGGCGGGAACCCCTTTGGTGTTTTAAGCATTATGTTATATAGCTATTGAAAAATAGCAGATCTACAAGCTCGTAGCGTGGCACTGAGTGCCACGCTACGAGCTTGTAGATCTGCTATTTTCTTTTTTTGAGAAATCGTGAAAATGTGGCGCAAAAATCTTTGAATATATATTCTTTTTCGTTTTCAACTCATATCTTTGCTTCTGGGAGGAGGGGTCCCTGGAACAACATATTTTCAGATGCGGGTCGGCGGCCAAATACATATATTTTTTGGGTTTTTCAGAATACTGTCAGGACATGTGTAGAATCGTTCTCAGGTGTAAATGGGTTAATAGTACATCAGTGTCACTATCGTCCCAAAGAGACATTCATTTCTGGGGGGAGGTCCTTGACGGGGGGGGAGGGGGGCACGAGGACCGTCACATCTCTCCTCTATTCGACATCCCCCCCCCCCCCCCCCCCCTATAGTACAGTTTGTATAGGACAACATGGTGACGAAAGTGGCCTTGTGGTTAGAGTGTCCGCCCTGATACTGGGAGGTCGGGGGTTCGATCCCCGGCCGGGTCATACCAAAGACTGTAGAAATGGGACGCAATGCCTCTCCCTGCTCGGTACTCAGCATCAATGGGTTGGATCGGGGGGTCAAATCTACTAATCAAATGATTTCCCGAGCGCGGCGCACGCTGAGGGTCACCGCTCCTTGGCTGCGGCTCACCGCTCCTTGGCTGCGGCTCACCGCTTCTTGGCTGCGGCACACCGCTCCAAGAGAGAAGTGTCAAATGCGGAATACACAAATGTCACTGCGGTAACCGTGTGACAAATCGTCTGACTTTGACTTTGGTGAAGTGAAGTGAAGGGCTTGGCATGTGTTTCAGGAGAGGAGTGCGGTCGGTCGGTCGGCCAGCGTGCTGAGCTGGCAGAATGCCAACGGTGCATGTGTCGTGCACGACCGGGCGGAAGGCCGCTGTTAAGGGGCGTGTCTGTCTCTTTATGCACCGTACGCTGTGAGCAGGTGGAAGCACGACCAACACT
The DNA here is from genome assembly GCF_951216825.1 of Electrona antarctica. Taxonomy (NCBI): domain Eukaryota; kingdom Metazoa; phylum Chordata; class Actinopteri; order Myctophiformes; family Myctophidae; genus Electrona; species Electrona antarctica. Next base: position 479,504 of record NC_136803.1, on the reverse strand, counting down.
ACTACAGTTGTTCCAATAGACGCCTTAACACGACCAACACTACTACAGTTGTTCCAATAGAGGCCTTAACACGATCAACACTACTACAGTTGTTCCAATAGACGCCTTAACAGACGACCAACACTACTACAGTTGTTCCAATAGACGCCTTAACACGACCAACACTACTACAGTTGTTCCAATAGACGCCTTAACAGATGACCAACACTACTACAGTTGTTCCAATAGAGGCCTTAACACGACCAACACTACTACAGTTGTTCCAATAGAGGCCTTAACACGACCAACACTACTACAGTTGTTCCAATATACGCCTTAACACGACCAACACTACTACAGTTGTTCCAATAGACGCCTTAACACGACCAACACTACTACAGTTGTTCCAATAGACGCCTTAACAGACGACCAACACTACTACAGTTGTTCCAATAGACGCCTTAACACGACCAACACTACTACAGTTGTTCCAATAGACGCCTTAACACGACCAACACTACTACAGTTGTTCCAATAGACGCCTTAACACGACCAACACTACTACAGTTGTTCCAATAGACGCCTTAACAGACGACCAACACTACTACAGTTGTTCCAATAGAGGCCTTAACACGACCAACACTACTACAGTTGTTCCAATAGACGCCTTAACAGACGACCAACACTACTACAGTTGTTCCAATAGAGGCCTTAACACGACCAACACTACTACAGTTGTTCCAATAGACGCCTTAACAGACGACCAACACTACTACAGTTGTTCCAATAGACGCCTTAACAGACGACCAACACTACTACAGTTGTTCCAATAGAGGCCTTAACACGACCAACACTACTACAGTTGTTCCAATAGACGCCTTAACACGACCAACACTACTACAGTTGTTCCAATAGACGCCTTAACACGACCAACACTACTACAGTTGTTCCAATAGACGCCTTAACACGACCAACACTACTACAGTTGTTCCAATAGACGCCTTAACACGACCAACACTACTACAGTTGTTCCAATAGACGCCTTAACAGACGACCAACACTACTACAGTTGTTCCAATAGAGGCCTTAACACGACCAACACTACTACAGTTGTTCCAATAGACGCCTTAACACGACCAACACTACTACAGTTGTTCCAATAGACCAACACTACTACAGTTGTTCCAATAGACGCCTTAACACGACCAACACTACTACAGTTGTTCCAATAGACGCCTTAACACGACCAACACTACTACAGTTGTTCCAATAGACGCCTTAACACGACCAACACTACTACAGTTGTTCCAATAGACGCCTTAACACGACCAACACTACTACAGTTGTTCCAATAGACGCCTTAACACGACCAACACTACTACAGTTGTTCCAATAGACGCCTTAACACGACCAACACTACTACAGTTGTTCCAATAGACGCCTTAACACGACCAACACTACTACAGTTGTTCCAATAGACGCCTTAACACGACCAACACTACTACAGTTGTTCCAATAGACGCCTTAACAGACGACCAACACTACTACAGTTGTTCCAATAGAGGCCTTAACACGACCAACACTACTACAGTTGTTCCAATAGACGCCTTAACACGACCAACACTACTACAGTTGTTCCAATAGACCAACACTACTACAGTTGTTCCAATAGACGCCTTAACACGACCAACACTACTACAGTTGTTCCAATAGAGGCCTTAACACGACCAACACTACTACAGTTGTTCCAATAGACGCCTTAACACGACCAACACTACTACAGTTGTTCCAATAGACGCCTTAACACGACCAACACTACTACAGTTGTTCCAATAGACCAACACTACTACAGTTGTTCCAATAGAACAACACTACTACAGTTGTTCCAATAGACACCTTAACAGACGACCAACACTACTACAGTTGTTCCAATAGACGCCTTAACACGACCAACACTACTACAGTTGTTCCAATAGACGCCTTAACACGACCAACACTACTACAGTTGTTCCAATAGACACCTTAACAGACGACCAACACTACTACAGTTGTTCCAATAGACGCCTTAACACGACCAACACTACTACAGTTGTTCCAATAGACGCCTTAACACGACCAACACTACTACAGTTGTTCCAATAGACGCCTTAACACGACCAACACTACTACAGTTGTTCCAATAGAGGCCTTAACACGACCAACACTACTACAGTTGTTCCAATAGACGCCTTAACACGACCAACACTACTACAGTTGTTCCAATAGACACCTTAACAGACGACCAACACTACTACAGTTGTTCCAATAGAGGCCTTAACACGACCAACACTACTACAGTTGTTCCAATAGAGGCCTTAACACGACCAACACTACTACAGTTGTTCCAATAGACGCCTTAACACGACCAACACTACTACAGTTGTTCCAATAGAGGCCTTAACACGACCAACACTACTACAGTTGTTCCAATAGACCAACACTACTACAGTTGTTCCAATAGACGCCTTAACACGACCAACACTACTACAGTTGTTCCAATAGACGCCTTAACACGACCAACACTACTACAGTTGTTCCAATAGACGCCTTAACACGACCAACACTACTACAGTTGTTCCAATAGACGCCTTAACACGACCAACACTACTACAGTTGTTCCAATAGACCAACACTACTACAGTTGTTCCAATAGAACAACACTACTACAGTTGTTCCAATAGACACCTTAACAGACGACCAACACTACTACAGTTGTTCCAATAGAGGCCTTAACACGACCAACACTACTACAGTTGTTCCAATAGAGGCCTTAACACGACCAACACTACTACAGTTGTTCCAATAGAGGCCTTAACATGACCAACACTAATACAGTTGTTCCAATAGACGCCTTAACACGACCAACACTACTACAGTTGTTCCAATAGACGCCTTAACAGACGACCAACACTACTACAGTTGTTCCAATAGAGGCCTTAACACGATCAACACTACTACAGTTGTTCCAATAGACACCTTAACACGACCAACACTACTACAGTTGTTCCAATAGACCAACACTACTACAGTTGTTACAATAGACGCCTTAACACGACCAACACTACTACAGTTGTTCCAATAGACACCTTAACACGACCAACACTACTACAGTTGTTCCAATAGACGCCTTAACACCACCAACACTACTACAGTTGTTCCAATAGACCAACACTACTACAGTTGTTCCAATAGACGCCTTAACACGACCAACACTACTACAGTTGTTCCAATAGACGCCTTAACACGACCAACACTACTACAGTTGTTCCAATAGACGCCTTAACACGACCAACACTACTACAGTTGTTCCAATAGACGCCTTAACACGACCAACACTAATACAGTTGTTCCAATAGACGCCTTAACACGACCAACACTACTACAGTTGTTCCAATAGACGCCTTAACACGACCAACACTACTACAGTTGTTCCAATAGACGCCTTAACACGACCAACACTACTACAGTTGTTCCAATAGACGCCTTAACACGACCAACACTACTACAGTTGTTCCAATAGACGCCTAAACACGACCAACACTAATACAGTTGTTCCAATAGACGCCTTAACACGACCAACACTACTACAGTTGTTCCAATAGACGCCTTAACACGACCAACACTACTACAGTTGTTCCAATAGACGCCTTAACACGACCAACACTAATACAGTTGTTCCAATAGACGCCTTAACACGACCAACACTACTACAGTTGTTCCAATAGACGCCTTAACACGACCAACACTACTACAGTTGTTCCAATAGACGCCTTAACACGACCAACACTACTACAGTTGTTCCAATAGACGCCTTAACACGACCAACACTACTACAGTTGTTCCAATAGACCAACACTACTACAGTTGTTCCAATAGAGGCCTTAACACGACCAACACTACTACAGTTGTTCCAATAGACGCCTTAACACGACCAACACTACTACAGTTGTTCCAATAGACGCCTTAACACGACCAACACTACTACAGTTGTTCCAATAGACGCCTTAACACGACCAACACTACTACAGTTGTTCCAATAGACGCCTTAACACGACCAACACTACTACAGTTGTTCCAATAGACGCCTTAACACGACCAACACTACTACAGTTGTTCCAATAGACGCCTTAACACGACCAACACTACTACAGTTGTTCCAATAGACCAACACTACTACAGTTGTTCCAATAGAGGCCTTAACACGACCAACACTACTACAGTTGTTCCAATAGACGCCTTAACACGACCAACACTACTACAGTTGTTCCAATAGACGCCTTAACACGACCAACACTACTACAGTTGTTCCAATAGACCAACACTACTACAGTTGTTCCAATAGAGGCCTTAACACGACCAACACTACTACAGTTGTTCCAATAGAGGCCTTAACACGACCAACACTACTACAGTTGTTCCAATAGACGCCTTAACACGACCAACACTACTACAGTTGTTCCAATAGACGCCTTAACACGACCAACACTACTACAGTTGTTCCAATAGACCAACACTACTACAGTTGTTCCAATAGAGGCCTTAACACGACCAACACTACTACAGTTGTTCCAATAGACGCCTTAACACGACCAACACTACTACAGTTGTTCCAATAGACACCTTAACACGACCAACACTACTACAGTTGTTACAATAGACGCCTTAACACGACCAACACTACTACAGTTGTTCCAATAGACGCCTTAACAGACGACCAACACTACTACAGTTGTTCCAATAGACGCCTTAACACGACCAACACTACTACGGTTGTTCCAAAAGACGCCTTAACACGACCAACACTACTACAGTTGTTCCAATAGACCAACACTACTACAGTTGTTCCAATAGACCAACACTACTACAGTTGTTCCAATAGACGCCTTAACACGACCAACACTACTACAGTTGTTTCAATAGACGCCTTAACACGACCAACACTACTACAGTTGTTCCAATAGACGCCTTAACACGACCAACACTACTACAGTTGTTCCAATAGACGCCTTAACACGACCAACACTACTACAGTTGTTCCAATAGACGCCTTAACACGACCAACACTACTACAGTTGTTCCAATAGACGCCTTAACACGACCAACACTACTACAGTTGTTCCAATAGACACCTTAACACGACCAACACTACTACAGTTGTTCCAATAGACGCCTTAACACGACCAACACTACTACAGTTGTTCCAATAGACGCCTTAACACGACCAACACTAATACAGTTGTTCCAATAGACGCCTTAACACGACCAACACTACTACAGTTGTTCCAATAGACGCCTTAACACGACCAACACTACTACAGTTGTTCCAATAGACGCCTTAACACGACCAACACTACTACAGTTGTTCCAATAGACGCCTTAACACGACCAACACTACTACAGTTGTTTCAATAGACGCCTTAACACGACCAACACTACTACAGTTGTTCCAATAGACGCCTTAACACGACCAACACTACTACAGTTGTTCCAATAGACGCCTTAACACGACCAACACTACTACAGTTGTTTCAATAGACGCCTTAACACGACCAACACTACTACAGTTGTTTCAATAGACGCCTTAACACGACCAACATTACTACAGTTGTTCCAATAGACCAACACTACTACAGTTGTTCCAATAGACGCCTTAACACGACCAACACTACTACAGTTGTTTCAATAGACGCCTTAACACGACCAACACTACTACAGTTGTTTCAATAGACGCCTTAACACGACCAACACTACTACAGTTGTTCCAATAGACGCCTTAACACGACCAACACTACTACAGTTGTTCCAATAGACGCCTTAACAGACGACCAACACTACTACAGTTGTTCCAATAGACGCCTTAACACGACCAACACTACTACAGTTGTTCCAATAGACGCCTTAACACGACCAACACTACTACAGTTGTTCTAATAGACCAACACTACTACAGTTGTTCTAATAGACCAACACTACTACAGTTGTTCCAATAGACACCTTAACACGACCAACACTACTACAGTTGTTCCAATAGACGCCTTAACACGACCAACACTACTACAGTTGTTCCAATAGACGCCTTAACACGACCAACACTACTACAGTTGTTTCAATAGACGCCTTAACACGACCAACACTACTACAGTTGTTCCAATAGACGCCTTAACACGACCAACACTACTACAGTTGTTCCAATAGACGCCTTAACACGACCAACACTACTACAGTTGTTCCAATAGACGCCTTAACACGACCAACACTACTACAGTTGTTCCAATAGACGCCTTAACAGACGACCAACACTATTACAGTTGTTCCAATAGACGCCTTAACACGACCAACACTACTACAGTTGTTCCAATAGACGCCCTAACAGACGACCAACACTACTACAGTTGTTCCAATAGACGCCTTAACAGACGACCAACACTACTAGTTGTTCCAATAGACGCCTTAACAGACGACCAACACTACTACAGTTGTTCCAATAGACGCCTTAACACGACCAACACTACTACAGTTGTTCCAATAGACGCCTTAACACGACCAACACTACTACAGTTGTTCCAATAGACGCCTTAACACGACCAACACTACTACAGTTGTTCCAATAGACCAACACTACTACAGTTGTTCCAATAGACCAACACTACTACAGTTGTTCCAATAGACGCCTTAACAGACGACCAACACTACTACAGTTGTTCCAATAGACGCCTTAACACGACCAACACTACTACAGTTGTTCCAATAGACGCCTTAACACGACCAACACTACTACAGTTGTTCCAATAGACGCCTTAACACGACCAACACTACTACAGTTGTTCCAATAGACGCCTTAACACGACCAACACTACTACAGTTGTTCCAATAGACGCCTTAACACGACCAACACTACTACAGTTGTTCTAATAGACGCCTTAACACGACCAACATTACTACAGTTGTTCCAATAGACCAACACTACTACAGTTGTTCCAATAGACGCCTTAACACGACCAACACTAATACAGTTGTTCCAATAGACGCCTTAACACGACCAACACTACTACAGTTGTTCCAATAGACGCCTTAACACGACCAACACTACTACAGTTGTTCCAATAGACCAACACTACTACAGTTGTTCCAATAGACGCCTTAACACGACCAACACTACTACAGTTGTTCCAATAGACCAACACTACTACAGTTGTTCCAATAGACGCCTTAACACGACCAACACTACTACAGTTGTTCCAATAGACGCCTTAACACGACCAACACTACTACAGTTGTTCCAATAGACGCCTAAACACGACCAACACTAATACAGTTGTTCCAATAGACGCCTTAACACGACCAACACTACTACAGTTGTTCCAATAGACGCCTTAACACGACCAACACTACTACAGTTGTTCCAATAGACGCCTTAACACGACCAACACTAATACAGTTGTTCCAATAGACGCCTTAACACGACCAACACTACTACAGTTGTTCCAATAGACGCCTTAACACGACCAACACTACTACAGTTGTTCCAATAGACGCCTTAACACGACCAACACTACTACAGTTGTTCCAATAGACGCCTTAACACGACCAACACTACTACAGTTGTTCCAATAGACCAACACTACTACAGTTGTTCCAATAGAGGCCTTAACACGACCAACACTACTACAGTTGTTCCAATAGACGCCTTAACACGACCAACACTACTACAGTTGTTCCAATAGACGCCTTAACACGACCAACACTACTACAGTTGTTCCAATAGACGCCTTAACACGACCAACACTACTACAGTTGTTCCAATAGACGCCTTAACACGACCAACACTACTACAGTTGTTCCAATAGACGCCTTAACACGACCAACACTACTACAGTTGTTCCAATAGACGCCTTAACACGACCAACACTACTACAGTTGTTCCAATAGACCAACACTACTACAGTTGTTCCAATAGAGGCCTTAACACGACCAACACTACTACAGTTGTTCCAATAGACGCCTTAACACGACCAACACTACTACAGTTGTTCCAATAGACGCCTTAACACGACCAACACTACTACAGTTGTTCCAATAGACCAACACTACTACAGTTGTTCCAATAGAGGCCTTAACACGACCAACACTACTACAGTTGTTCCAATAGAGGCCTTAACACGACCAACACTACTACAGTTGTTCCAATAGACGCCTTAACACGACCAACACTACTACAGTTGTTCCAATAGACGCCTTAACACGACCAACACTACTACAGTTGTTCCAATAGACCAACACTACTACAGTTGTTCCAATAGAGGCCTTAACACGACCAACACTACTACAGTTGTTCCAATAGACGCCTTAACACGACCAACACTACTACAGTTGTTCCAATAGACACCTTAACACGACCAACACTACTACAGTTGTTACAATAGACGCCTTAACACGACCAACACTACTACAGTTGTTCCAATAGACGCCTTAACAGACGACCAACACTACTACAGTTGTTCCAATAGACGCCTTAACACGACCAACACTACTACGGTTGTTCCAAAAGACGCCTTAACACGACCAACACTACTACAGTTGTTCCAATAGACCAACACTACTACAGTTGTTCCAATAGACCAACACTACTACAGTTGTTCCAATAGACGCCTTAACACGACCAACACTACTACAGTTGTTTCAATAGACGCCTTAACACGACCAACACTACTACAGTTGTTCCAATAGACGCCTTAACACGACCAACACTACTACAGTTGTTCCAATAGACGCCTTAACACGACCAACACCACTACAGTTGTTCCAATAGACGCCTTAACACGACCAACACTACTACAGTTGTTCCAATAGACGCCTTAACACGACCAACACTACTACAGTTGTTCCAATAGACACCTTAACACGACCAACACTACTACAGTTGTTCCAATAGACGCCTTAACACGACCAACACTACTACAGTTGTTCCAATAGACGCCTTAACACGACCAACACTAATACAGTTGTTCCAATAGACGCCTTAACACGACCAACACTACTACAGTTGTTCCAATAGACGCCTTAACACGACCAACACTACTACAGTTGTTCCAATAGACGCCTTAAC
>NC_136803.1:450380-460380 GCF_951216825.1 Electrona antarctica | reverse complement strand
TACTGTATCTAAGTGTCATGTGCTACTGTATCTAAGTGTCATGTGCTACTGTATCTAAGTGTCATGTGCTACTGTATCTAAGTGTCATGTGCTACTGTATCCATGTATAATCTGCTACTGTATCTAAGTGTCATGTGCTACTGTAACTATGTATAATCTGCTACTGTATCTAAGTGTCATGTGCTACTGTATCTAAGTGTCATGTGCTACTGTATCTAAGTGTCATGTGCTACTGTATCTAAGTGTCATGTGCCACTGTATCTAAGTGTCATGTGCTACTGTATCTAAGTGTCATGTGCCACTGTATCTAAGTGTCATGTGCTACTGTATCTAAGTGTCATGTGCTACTGTATCTAAGTGTCATGTGCTACTGTATCTAAGTGTCATGTGCTACTGTATCTAAGTGTCATGTGCTACTGTATCTAAGTGTCATGTGCTACTGTATCTAAGTGTCATGTGCCACTGTATCTAAGTGTCATGTGCTACTGTATCTAAGTGTCATGTGCTACTGTATCTAAGTGTCATGTGCTACTGTATCTAAGTGTCATGTGCTACTGTATCTAAGTGTCATGTGCTACTGTATCCATGTATAATCTGCTACTGTATCTAAGTGTCATGTGCTACTGTATCTAAGTGTCATGTGCTACTGTATATAAGTGTCATGTGCTACTGTATCTAAGTGTCATGTGCTACTGTATCTAAGTGTCATGTGCTACTGTATATAAGTGTCATGTGCTACTGTATCTAAGTGTCATGTGCTACTGTATCTAAGTGTCATGTGCTACTGTATCTAAGTGTCATGTGCTACTGTATCTAAGTGTCATGTGCTACTGTATCTAAGTGTCATGTGCTACTGTATCTAAGTGTCATGTGCTACTGTATCTAAGTGTCATGTGCTACTGTATCTAAGTGTCATGTGCTACTGTATCTAAGTGTCATGTGCTACTGTATCTAAGTGTCATGTGCTACTGTATCTAAGTGTCATGTGCTACTGTATATAAGTGTCATGTGCTACTGTATCTAAGTGTCATGTGCTACTGTATCTAAGTGTCATGTGCTACTGTATCTAAGTGTCATGTGCTACTGTATCTAAGTGTCATGTGCTACTGTATCTAAGTGTCATGTGCTACTGTATCTAAGTGTCATGTGCTACTGTATCTAAGTGTCATGTGCTACTGTATCTAAGTGTCATGTGCCACTGTATCTAAGTGTCATGTGCTACTGTATCTAAGTGTCATGTGCTACTGTATCTAAGTGTCATGTGCTACTGTATCTAAGTGTCATGTGCTACTGTATCTAAGTGTCATGTGCTACTGTATCCATGTATAATCTGCTACTGTATCTAAGTGTCATGTGCTACTGTATCTAAGTGTCATGTGCTACTGTATCCATGTATAATCTGCTACTGTATCTAAGTGTCATGTGCTACTGTATCTAAGTGTCATGTGCTACTGTATCCATGTATAATCTGCTACTGTATCTAAGTGTCATGTGCTACTGTATCTAAGTGTCATGTGCTACTGTATCTAAGTGTCATGTGCTACTGTATCTAAGTGTCATGTGCTACTGTATCTAAGTGTCATGTGCTACTGTATCTAAGTGTCATGTGCTACTGTATCTAAGTGTCATGTGCTACTGTATCTAAGTGTCATGTGCTACTGTATCCATGTATAATCTGCTACTGTATCTAAGTGTCATGTGCTACTGTATCTAAGTGGCATGTGCTACTGTATCCATGTATAATCTGCTACTGTATCTAAGTGTCATGTGCTACTGTATCCATGTATAATCTGCTACTGTATCTAAGTGTCATGTGCTACTGTATCTAAGTGGCATGTGCTACTGTATCTAAGTGGCATGTGCTACTGTATCTAAGTGGCATGTGCTACTGTATCTAAGTGTCATGTGCTACTGTATCTAAGTGTCATGTGCTACTGTATCCATGTATAATCTGCTACTGTATCTAAGTGTCATGTGCTACTGTATCTAAGTGGCATGTGCTACTGTATCTAAGTGTCATGTGCTACTGTATCTAAGTGTCATGTGCTACTGTATCTAAGTGTCATCTGCTACTGTATCTAAGTGTCATGTGCTACTGTATCTAAGTGTCATGTGCTACTGTATCTAAGTGTCATGTGCTACTGTATCTAAGTGTCATGTGCTACTGTATCTAAGTGTCATCTGCTACTGTATCTAAGTGTCATGTGCTACTGTATCTAAGTGGCATGTGCTACTGTATCCATGTATAATCTGCTACTGTATCTAAGTGTCATGTGCTACTGTATCTAAGTGTCATGTGCTACTGTATCTAAGTGTCATGTGCTACTGTATCTAAGTGGCATGTGCTACTGTATCCATGTATAATCTGCTACTGTATCTAAGTGTCATGTGCTACTGTATCTAAGTGTCATGTGCTACTGTATCTAAGTGTCATGTGCTACTGTATCTAAGTGTCATGTGCTACTGTATCTAAGTGGCATGTGCTACTGTATCTAAGTGTCATGTGCTACTGTATCTAAGTGTCATGTGCTACTGTATCTAAGTGTCATGTGCTACTGTATCCATGTATAATCTGCTACTGTATCTAAGTGTCATGTGCTACTGTATCCATGTATAATCTGCTACTGTATCTAAGTGTCATGTGCTACTGTATCTAAGTGTCATGTGCTACTGTATCTAAGTGTCATGTGCTACTGTATATCCATTCTCTATTCTGGTCTATTTTAAGCCCTGGATACTAGTACCAACCAGAAGCATGCTAGAGCACAGTGAAGTCATCCTTCATTGGATTAAAACAATGTATATATAGTTATATACACCCCAGTTGTACACATGCCAACACTAGGCCTCCTGCTGCTGTACTTCCTGGTTGGCGTGCGGAGCGGTGATCCAAGGTCTGATTGATTTAATCCTTTTAGGCCTGAAAAACAAATCTTCTAAATCCTGACAAAAAAACCCTATGTTTCTATGTGTCAGTTGGTGCTCAGCCCTTTTCATGTCAAGGACCCCCAGCATTATCTGCATTTGGCTGCGGACCCCCATCTCAAAATAATGTTGTTCCAGGGACCTCCCAGAAGCAAAGATTTGAGTTAAAAATGTTCGCTCTGAAAGAATATTACATTCAAAAGATTTGCACCACATTTCCACGATTTTTCAAAATAAAATAGCAGCTCTACAAGCTTGTAGATCTGCTATTGTATTAAGTATAACATAATGCTTTAGTTAAAACACCAAAAGGGGGTTCGATCCTCCCGTCCTGAACGGATTAAATTAATTTTCAACCGGGCTTCATTTCCTGTGTGATACCTGGATTAGCGAGGGCGCTAGCAGCTAATCTGCTGCTACACACAGATGGCCTGGCGGGGGAGCCGCTAACGGTGCCAAACCGCGCGCGCGGACCACACACGCTATGCTAGCAGTCGGTTATTGAGAGTTCACGGCTCGACCGTATAGCGAGTATATATAGGCTGCATCCCCACTGGCTTTAAAACAAATATAGAAGAAAAAAATCAGAACTGTCTGAAGTGAGTGGTGCTGTGTACTGTACTGTACAAGCCCTCCTCCCTTGCTTGTGTGTGTCTGTGTGTTAGGCTACAGTGACACTTGGTGAACAAATGCTATTTTCGTGCTCGGACCGACCCAGGGACACAGGGACAGACCCAGGGACGAACCCAGGGACACAGGGACCGACCCAGGGACACATGGACAGACCCAGGGACACATGGACAGACCCAGGGACACAAAGACAGACCCAGGGACACAGGGACAGACCCAGGAACACAGGGACAGACCCAGGGACACAGGGACAGACCCAGGAACACAGGGACAGACCCAGGGACACAGGGACAGACCCAGGGACACAGGGAAGGACCCAGGGACACAGGGACAGACCCAGGGACAGACCCAGGGACAGACCCAGGGACAGACCCAGGGACAGACCCAGGGATACAGGGACAGACCCAGGTACACAGGGACAGACCCAGGGACACAGGGACAGACCCAGGGACACAGGGACAGACCCAGAGACCCAGGGACAGACCCAGGGATACAGGGACAGACCCAGGGATACAGGGACAGACCCAGGGACACAGGGACAGACCCAGTGACACAGGGACAGACACAGGGACACAGGGACAGACCCAGGGACACATGGTCAGACCCAGGGACACAGGGGCAGACCCAGGGACACAGGGACAGACCCAGGGACACAGGGACAGACCCAGGGACACAGGGACAGACCCAGGAACACAGGGACAGACCCAGGGACACAGGGGCAGACCCAGGGACGGACCCAGGGACACAGGGACAGACCCAGGGACCCAGGGACAGACCCAGGGACAGACCCAGGGACAGACCCAGGAACACAGGGACAGACCCAGGAACACAGGGACAGACCCAGGGACACAGGGACAGACCCAGGGACACAGGGACAGACCCAGGAACACAGGGACAGACCCAGGAACACAGGGACAGACCCAGGAACACAGGGACAGACCCAGGGACACAGGGACAGACCCAGGGACACAGGGGCAGACCCAGGGACACAGGGACAGACCCAGGGACACAAGGACAGACCCAGGGACACAGGGACAGACCCAGGGACAGACCCAGGAACACAGGGACAGACCCAGGGACACAGGGACAGACCCAGGGACACAGACCCAGACCCAGGGACACAGGGACAGACCCAGGGACACAGGGACGGACCCAGGGACACAGGGACGGACCCAGGGACACAGGGACGGACCCAGGGACACAGGGACGGACCCAGGGACACAGTGACCGACCCAGGAATACAGGGACAGACCCAGGGACACAGGGACGGACCCAGGGACCCAGGGACACAGGGACGGACCCAGGGAGCTTGTAGATCTGCTATTTTCTTCAACAGCTAAAGTATAACACAATGCTTAAAACACCAAAAGGGGTTCCCGCCCAGAACGGGTTAAAAGGAATATTCGAACGTCATTTTTGGCCAATTCTGGCAGCACTAATGCAGAGTAGTTCTGAGCAGTCTGTGGAAGTGTGGAGGCGAGTGGAGTGCATCAGCTCAGCCCTAGAGGTCAGACACCATCCTATATTCTGATTCTGGTAGAGTGGGACTCTTATATCCTTGTGTAAGCAAACAGAAAACCCACCTGTGATCTATTTCTGGACCCCCGCTAATCCAGAAGATGAACTGCAAAGTAAAATACAATGTCACCCCTGGGCCAGTTTGTTGGGCGGGGGGAGGGGGGGATCATTTACAATAACAAAATGACGTCAGTGAGCAGCACTGATGAGTGGCCAGGTGGTCCCCCTTTCAAATTGTGCTACTGTTATCCACTACAAATCCTACTATAAATGTGTCACGTCTCTGTGTGTGTGTCTGCGTGCCCGTGTGTGTGTACGGTTGTAATGCACGTAACTCGAGAACCGTTCGCCCCACCGACTTCATATTCGACACACGCTTTCCTGACACCCCCGCAGGGAGTGCAGTGCCCGGTATCGAGTCGGTCGGACCCACGGTTCTCCAGAAACGCCACAAAAGGCTCTGGTCAGGCTCTGCCAGTGGAGTGAGTAGACCTAATGAGCCTAAGTCCCCTCACCTGTGCAATTTCCAGCCTCTGCCTCAGCCAATTGATTGCCATGGAAACCCCACACCTGCAAATTGATTACTTAACCACTCCACTTTTCACAGTCAGTTTGCATTCTTCGGGCACAGCCTGCCTGTGCCCGAAGAATGCACAAACTGACTGAATCGATACAGAGATCTCCATATACAGTATGGGCACAAAAGGGACACAGACAGACAGTTAAAACGGGTGCTATGACAAGTTGACAACGGGTATTATTAGGTTCCCAAGTTGCATCGTTCTCCAGTAGGCCGGTGGCCGACAGGCACGTACAGGTCTAGTGTACAGTAGGCCGGTGGCCGACGGACACGTACAGGTCTAGTGTACAGTAGGCTGGTGGCCGACGGGCACGTACAGGTCTAGTGTACAGTAGGCTGGTGGCCGACGGACACGTACAGGTCTAGTGTACAGTAGGCCGGTGGCCGACGGACACGTACAGGTCTAGTGTACAGTAGGCCGGTGGCCGACGGGCACGTACAGGTCTAGTGTACAGTAGGCCGGTGGCCGACGGACACGTACAGGTCTAGTGTACAGTAGGCCGGTGGCCGACGGGCACGTACAGGTCTAGTGTACAGTAGGCCGGTGGCCGACGGGCATGTACAGGTCTAGTGTACAGTAGGCCGGTGGCCGACGGGCACGTACAGGTCTAGTGTACAGTAGGCCGGTGGCCGACGGACACGTACAGGTCTAGTGTACAGTAGGCTGGTGGCCGACGGGCGACGTACAGGTCTAGTGTACAGTAGGCCGGTGGCCGACGGGCGACGTACAGGTCTAGTGTACAGTAGGCCGGTGGCCGACGGGCACCTACAGGTCTAGTGTACAGTAGGCCGGTGGCCGACGGGCACGTACAGGTTAATTAACATCATTGAGTGACTGCAGTTTCTTCCAGTGGTGAAATGCCCCTTTAATCGTTTATGATGTTGATGAATTGAATACATCGGACCATAATGTCCTCCTCGTCCCTGGGGGAATGTGTTTGTGTTGTTGTCCTTTTAGCCTTAATGTCTGACCGTTTACATTTCTGACTAATAATAAAGTATTCAAAAAATGACGTGCCTCCCTGTAGGCCTACCCCGAGTCTGAAAACACAACCTACCCAATGACGTGCCTCCCTGTAGGCCTACCCCGAGTCTGAAGACACAACCTACCCAATGACGTGCCTCCCTGTAGGCCTACCCCGAGTCTGAAAACACAACCTACCCAATGACGTGCCTCCCTGTAGGCCTACCCCGAGTCTGAAAACACAACCTACCCAATGACGTGCCTCCCTGTAGGCCTACCCCGAGTCTGAAGACACAACCTACCCAATGACGTGCCTCCCTGTAGGCCTACCCTGAGTCTGAAAACACAATCTACCCAATGTGTAGTCGTGTCACAATGTCATCCGACATAACTCCATATAGGTTACCTACTACACACAGTACAGGGGCCACCAGCATGTCCTCTACACACATGTCTGTACGCAGACATGTGTGTGGCAAAGACTTTGTCTTGTCTGTGGCAAAATGTAGGTGTTCTGTAAGCTTTACACACCATTATAATGTTTTCATTTTGATCAAGAACACACACTGACTGGATGTCAAGTCTCCAGGTTTTCTCCACAACAAGTAGGGCAATTATAATCTATTATGACACTAACAGCACTTTAGGAGTCCAACTAGTACTACTGGTTTTCAAATGGTTTATTTGCAAGGACCCCCTTAACTCTGAGAGGGTTCAAATGGAACCAAATGGACCCTGGAGGGTCCATTTGGAAGATCCACCTGTAAGCACAGAATGCTCTGCCTTTACAACAAAACATGATGATGAAAGATAAAGACTTACGATATATGTCTCATAAGTCATAACACCACTATGATGATGAAAGATAAAGAGATATATGTCTCATTATAACAGCATCAAAGGTAAATGCAGCCCAAATGTGCTTATTGGCTTTTAGAGCAGCATGCAGGGAGTTGGTGTTATCATCTGGAACCATCAAAGAGTCCTCTTTTCAGTCTGTATTTTTTTCCTTTCAGATGGTTGGTACGGCATGGACAGGCAGGCAGGCAGACAGACAGACAGACATTATGTACACAGTTATTGACAAAGTGTCAAAAAGCAGACGCGATACTTCAAAGCTGGAGGTGACTTTCGTGAGTGTGACACACATTTTGGTGTGATTGTGAATCTTGTGGATTATGTGAGCTTGGGGAGGGGGAGGGGGGGTGTCGATTTCGTCGACTAAAACTAACGAAAAATGTTCGTCGACTACCTTTTTTCACTGACGAAAACTAAACTGGAAACTAAAAAAAAACTAAGCTATGATGACTAAAACTAAGACTAAATATACCGACGATTTCATCAACAAATAAAAACTAGAGAATGTTAGGAAGGGACTAGTGGACAAGAGATCCAGTGTAAGTCATTTTACAATATTGGTTGCATGCTGAAAATAGCCGATCTACAAGCTCACAACACGTCACGCTTGTGAGCTTGTAGATCGGCTATTTTCAGCAAGTGTAAAATCAGCCATTACGACAGCATCAAGGCCCGCCAAAACGCATTTTAGTCGACGAAATCAACTGTAGATTTAGTCGACTAAAATCTCTTGATATTTAGTCGACTAAAACTAGACTAAACACCAAGACATTCCAGGTGACTAAAATGTGACTAAAATTAAATGAAAACTATTCAAGAGACTATGACACTGTTGGGGGTGGTGTGTGCATGTAGCTCCCAGAGGTCACTGTGACATCACATGGTTTTACAATCACATCTACGGTAGGAACAGAGGTCCCTGTGACCAGAGATCACATGGTTTTACAATAACATCTACGGTAGGAACAGGACAGTAGAACAGGTGTCACTGTGACCAGGCATCGCATGGTTTTACAATAACATCTACGGTAGGAACAGAACAGGACTGTAGAACAGAGGTCACTGTGACCAGGCATCGCATGGTTTTACAATAACATCTACGGTAGGAACAGAACAGGTCAGTAGAACAGAGGTCACTGTGACCAGGCATCGCATGGTTTTACAATAACATCTACGGTAGGAACAGAACAGGACTGTAGAACAGAGGTCACTGTGACCAGGCATCGCATGGTTTTACAATAACATCTACGGTAGGAACAGGTCAGTATAACAGAGGTCACTGTGACCAGGCATCGCATGGTTTTACAATAACATCTACGTTAGAACAGAGGTCACTGTGACCAGACATCACATGGTTTTACAATAACATCTACAGTAGAACAGAGGTCACTGTGACCAGACATCACATGGTTTTACAATAACATCTACAGTAGAACAGAGGTCACTGTGACCAGACATCACATGGTTTTACAATAACATCTACGGTAGAACAGAGGTCACTGTGACCAGACATCACATGGTTTTACAATAACATCTACAGTAGAACAGAGGTCACTGTGACCAGACATCACATGGTTTTACAATAACATCTACAGTAGAACAGAGGTCACTGTGACCAGACATCGCATGGTTTTACAATAACATCTACAGTAGAACAGAGGTCCCTGTGACCAGAGATCACATGGTTTTACAATAACATCTACGGTAGGAACAGGACAGTAGAACAGGTGTCACTGTGACCAGGCATCGCATGGTTTTACAATAACATCTACGGTAGGAACAGGTCAGTATAACAGAGGTCACTGTGACCAGACATCACATGGTTTTACAATAACATCTACGGTAGGAACAGGTCAGTATAACAGAGGTCACTGTGACCAGGCATCGCATGGTTTTACAATAACATCTACGTTAGAACAGAGGTCACTGTGACCAGACATCACATGGTTTTACAATAACATCTACGGTAGGAACAGGTCAGTAGAACAGAGGTCACTGTGACCAGGCATCGCATGGTTTTACAATAACATATACGGTAGGAACAGAACAGGACTGTAGAACAGAGGTCACTGTGACCAGACATCACATGGTTTTACAATAACATCTACAGTAGAACAGAGGTCACTGTGACCAGGCATCGCATGGTTTTACAATAACATCTACGGTAGGAACAGGACAGGACTGTAGAACAGAGGTCACTGTGACCAGGCATCGCATGGTTTTACAATAACATCTACGGTAGGAACAGGTCAGTATAACAGAGGTCACTGTGACCAGGCATCGCATGGTTTTACAATAACATCTACGTTAGAACAGAGGTCACTGTGACCAGACATCACATGGTTTTACAATAACATATATGGTAGGAACAGAACAGGACTGTAGAACAGAGGTCACTGTGACCAGACATCACATGGTTTTACAATAACATCTACAGTAGAACAGAGGTCACTGTGACCAGGCATCGCATGGTTTTACAATAACATCTACGGTAGGAACAGGACAGGACTGTAGAACAGAGGTCA
>NC_136803.1:405380-447880 GCF_951216825.1 Electrona antarctica | reverse complement strand
CTGTCGGATAGAAATTCTCTCTCTCTCTGTCTCTCTGTCTCTCTGTCTCTCTCTCTCTCTCTCTCTCTCTCTCTCTCTCTCTCTCTCTCTCTCTCTCTCTCTCTCTCTCGCTCTCTCTCTCTCTCTCAGGTGTGAGCTTGTAAATCTAAAAGGTGTGAGCTTGTAAATCTAAAAGGTGTGAGCTTGTAAATCTAACAGGTGTGAGCTTGTAAATCTAAAAGGTGTGAGCTTGTAAATCTAAAAGGCGTGAGGTGTGAGCTTGTAAATCGCCAATGTCCGCAATTTCTGAAAATGAATTGAAACTACAAGTGAAAGTGTTTTTTATAATAATTAACAAGAGCAGCTTGTGACTAAAATAATAACTACACCGAGTCCCTGAGACACTTACATGCAGCTACATATGATGCATACAGTGTGTATTCTATATGTGTGTGTGTCATGTATGTGTCTCCACTACAAACCTCCTCTGAGAAACAGTAGGCAAACACATCATTGCGTGAAAAGAGGAGTTAACGGACAATTATGGGCAGTACTAGGGATGGGTCCGATTTGTCGACAAATCGATTATCGTTAACGGGACCCGAAATCCATTATGAAAATTAATAATCGATAATCGGGGGGAAAAAAAGTTTTTATTTTTATTAGAGGGATGGTATAAACAGCGCCCCCAGTGTAGAGGGATGGTATAAACAGCGCCCCCAGTGTAGAGGGACGGTATAAACATCCCTCAACTGTAGACCCAGTTGATATTAACCTGCGGGCTGCATTAAGTGAAGGTGGGGGCCACATGTGGCCCTATCGATTTGTCGATAATTGATTAATATTGAATTATGCTAATCGCTTTTCATTTTTGACACATTTAGGCAGTACTTAGTTTAACCCATTTAGACCTGAGATCAGATTCTAAAAATGTCTTCTACATCCTGACAGTTTTCTGAAAAAGCTATGTTTCTATGTCAGTCGTTCTTCCATTTTTCAAAAATAGCAGACCTACAAGCTCATAGCGCGCCACTCGGTGGCGCGCTAACCCTAACCCTAACCTCCCACGGGACAGCACACCTAAACCTAACCTTAACCCATGTCTAACCAATGACTAGTCTAAACTAAGTATGCACCCCCACTACTAGATTTGCCCGTAAACCTCAAGATTAGCAGCATATACTGTATATTGTAGGGCGGCTGTGGCTCAGGAGGTCGTCCAATGATCCCTGGGTCGGCGGTTCGAATCCCGGCTCCTCCTCCTGTCAACATGTCGAAGTGTCCTTGGGGCAAGACACTGAACCCTACATTGCCTCCAATGAGTCGGTCGGTGTGTGAATGTGGGAAGTGAGGACGCTGGCGCCGACTGTTCGCCGCTTCACCTCCCAACGTATGAATGAATGAACCGTTGTAAAGCGCTTTGAGCACTTGGAAAAGCGCTATAAAAATGCAATTCATTATTATTATTATTATACAGTTAATATACGGTAATATACAGGTGTGATGGTACATCCGTATTCCATGCTTTTTGTGCAGTGAAAGGTACCATGATGTCATGATGAGAATTAACCCATTTTGGGCGGGAACCCCTTTTGGTGTTAGCATTATGTTATGCATTATGTTTTAAAAAAATAGCAGATCTACAAGCTCATAGCGTGCCACCGAGTGGCGCGCTACGAGCTTGTAGGTCTGCTATTTTTGAAAAATGGAAGAACGACTGACATAGAAACATAGCTTTTTCAGAAAACTGTCAGAATGTAGAAGACATTTTTAGAATTCTGATCTCAGGTCTAAATTAATTAGTGAGGAGGAGCAAATTATAGAGCAAAAGGTGGACTGACTGATCCTCGAGGAGACGTTCTGAACCGTTCTGCAGTTTGAAATGAGGACATTTCTACGGTTGAATACGTGATGGCAGCGCTGGGACTAACGTTATTATAGCCTAGCAGGCAGTAACACATTTAGACCTGGGACCAGATTCTACAATCTCAAACTATTTCATGCCAAGGAACCCCCAAAAATATATATGTAATTGGCTGCCGACCGCCGTCTGAAAATATGTTGTTCCAGGGACCCCCACACCCGGAAGCAAAGATTTGAGTTAAATACGTTTGTTGTGAAAGAATATATATTCAAAGATTTGCACCACATTTTCTCGATTTCTCAAAAATAGCAGAACTACAAGCTCGTAGCGCAGCACTCGGTGCCGCGCTACGAGCTTGTAGATCTGCTATTTTTCAAGAGCTAAAGTATAACAATCCTTAAAACACCAAAAGGGGTTCCCGTTTTGAATGGATTAACAGAAGGCAATGCATCCGAGGACTGCATCGTTCAAGCTAATGATAGTGAAGGGAAAAAAAAAATACAGTGAAATACAGCAAATATTTATGCACATGTACTGCAGAAGCCTGTAGCGCAACGCAAGAGCCCCGAGCACACGCACACGCACACACACACACACACACACACAAGAGCCCAGAGCGCTCATGCAACTCGCAAAGTGGAAAAATGCTCCCCTACGGGGTCCATTTTGCCCACCCTGCGAGGTACACGAGCACTCCAGATTTCACAGGCGGTGCGCGGCGACTCTGTGTGAGATATCCCTCTGCTCGCAGCACCCTGGGGTGCTCTCCTTGTTTCACCAAATGCCGGAGAGGACAAAGACGTTTTCATTTGATGCTCGTTCCACTGTTCAATTATTAAAACTACGTATGCAGCTCATCTGCTGCTAGTGCAGGGTTGCTTATAGGAGTGGCACGCACGCACGCACGCACGCACGCACGCACGCACGCACGCACGCAGTCACACACACACTTTGCATTAGCACTCATGAAGACATTCCTCTCGGTACAGTGACTACACACATGTACAGTGTAATATATATTTAGAATTCCCATGTGCGCCTCTCTCTCTCTCTCTCTCTCTCTCTCTCTCTCTATGGTGCAATAACTGACAATAGGCCATGTGACCAGTTACTGTACATGAGAACTATACAGAGGCAATAGGCCATGTGACCAGTTACTGTACATGAGAACTATACAGACAATAGGCCATGTGACCATAGTTACTGTACATGAGAACTATACAGACAATAGGCCATGTGACCAGTTACTGTACATGAGAACTATACAGACAATAGGCCATGTGACCAGTTACTGTACATGAGAACTATACAGACAATAGGCCATGTGACCAGTTACTGTACATGAGAACTATACAGACAATAGGCCATGTGACCAGTTACTGTACATGAGAACTATACAGACAATAGGCCATGTGACCAGTTACTGTACATGAGAACTATACAGACAATAGGCCATGTGACCAGTTACTGTACATGAGAACTATACAGACAATAGGCCATGTGACCATAGTTACTGTACATGAGAACTATACAGACAATAGGCCATGTGACCATAGTTACTGTACATGAGAACTATACAGACAATAGGCCATGTGACCATAGTTACTGTACATGAGAACTATACAGACAATAGGCCATGTGACCAGTTACTGTACATGAGAACTATACAGAGACAATAGGCCATGTGACCAGTTACTGTACATGAGAACTATACAGACAATAGGCCATGTGACCAGTTACTGTACATGAGAACTATACAGACAATAGGCCATGTGACCAGTTACTGTACATGAGAACTATACAGACAATAGGCCATGTGACCATAGTTACTGTACATGAGAACTATACAGACAATAGGCCATGTGACCAGTTACTGTACATGAGAACTATACAGACAATAGGCCATGTGACCAGTTACTGTACATGAGAACTATACAGACAATAGGCCATGTGACCAGTTACTGTACATGAGAACTATACAGACAATAGGCCATGTGACCAGTTACTGTACATGAGAACTATACAGACAATAGGCCATGTGACCAGTTACTGTACATGAGAACTATACAGACAATAGGCCATGTGACCATAGTTACTGTACATGAGAACTATACAGACAATAGGCCATGTGACCATAGTTACTGTACATGACAACTATACAGACAATAGGCCATGTGACCATAGTTACTGTACATGAGAACTATACAGACAATAGGCCATGTGACCATAGTTACTGTACATGAGAACTATACAGACAATAGGCCATGTGACCATAGTTACTGTACATGAGAACTATACAGACAATAGGCCATGTGACCATAGTTACTGTACATGACAACTATACAGACAATAGGCCATGTGACCAGTTACTGTACATGAGAACTATACAGACAATAGGCCATGTGACCAGTTACTGTACATGAGAACTATACAGACAATAGGCCATGTGACCAGTTACTGTACATGAGAACTATACAGACAATAGGCCATGTGACCAGTTACTGTACATGAGAACTATACAGACAATAGGCCATGTGACCAGTTACTGTACATGACAACTATACAGACAATAGGCCATGTGACCAGTTACTGTACATGAGAACTATACAGACAATAGGCCATGTGACCAGTTACTGTACATGACAACTATACAGACAATAGGCCATGTGACCAGTTACTGTACATGACAACTATACAGAGACAATAGGCCATGTGACCAGTTACTGTACATGAGAACTATACAGACAATAGGCCATGTGACCAGTTACTGTACATGAGAACTATACAGACAATAGGCCATGTGACCATAGTTACTGTACATGACAACTATACAGACAATAGGCCATGTGACCAGTTACTGTACATGACAACTATACAGACAATAGGCCATGTGACCAGTTACTGTACATGACAACTATACAGAGACACATGAGTCGGACACCCCTACCAAGAACCCAGTCTAATGCCAGTCTAATGTCAGTCTAATGTCAGTCTAATGTCAGTCTAATGCCAGTCTAATGCCAGTCTAATGTCAGTCTAATGCCAGTCTAATGTCAGTCTAATGTCAGTCTAATGCCAGTCTAATGTCAGTCTAATGTCAGTCTAATGCCAGTCTAATGCCAGTCTAATGCCAGTCTAATGTCAGTCTAATGCCAGTCTAATGTCAGTCTAATGTCAGTCTAATGTCAGTCTAATGCCAGTCTAATGTCAGTCTAATGCCAGTCTAATGTCAGTCTAATGTCAGTCTAATGCCAGTCTAATGTCAGTCTAATGCCAGTCTAATGTCAGTCTAATGTCAGTCTAGTGCCAGTCTAATGCCAGTCTAATGTCAGTCTAATGTCAGTCTAGTGCCAGTCTAATGCCAGTCTAATGTCAGTCTAATGTCAGTCTAATGCCAGTCTAATGTCAGTCTAATGCCAGTCTAATGCCAGTCTAATGCCAGTCTAATGCCAGTCTAATGTCAGTCTAATGCCAGTCTAATGCCAGTCTAATGCCAGTCTAATGTCAGTCTAATGCCAGTCTAATGTCAGTCTAATGCCAGTCTAATGTCGGTCTAATGCCGGTCTAATGCCGGTCTAATGCCGGTCTAATGTCGGTCTAATGCCGGTCTAATGCCGGTCTAATGTCGGTCTAATGTCGGTCTAATGTCGGTCTAATGTCAGTCTAATGTCAGTCTAATGCCAGTCTAATGCCAGTCTAATGCCAGTCTAATGTCAGTCTAATGCCAGTCTAATGTCAGTCTAATGCCAGTCTAATGTCAGTCTAATGTCAGTCTAATGTCAGTCTAATGCCAGTCTAATGTCAGTCTAATGTCAGTCTAATGTCAGTCTAATGCCAGTCTAATGCCAGTCTAATGTCAGTCTAATGCCAGTCTAATGTCAGTCTAATGTCAGTCTAATGTCAGTCTAATGTCAGTCTAATGTCAGTCTAATGTCAGTCTAATGCCAGTCTAATGCCAGTCTAATGTCAGTCTAATGTCAGTCTAATGTCAGTCTAATGTCAGTCTAATGCCAGTCTAATGTCAGTCTAATGCCAGTCTAATGCCAGTCTAATGTCAGTCTAATGTCAGTCTAATGTCAGTCTAATGTCAGTCTAATGTCAGTCTAATGCCAGTCTAATGTCAGTCTAATGCCAGTCTAATGTCGGTCTAATGTCGGTCTAATGTCGGTCTAATGTCGGTCTAATGTCGGTCTAATGTCGGTCTAATGTCAGTCTAATGCCAGTCTAATGCCAGTCTAATGCCAGTCTAATGTCAGTCTAATGTCAGTCTAATGCCAGTCTAATGCCAGTCTAATGCCAGTCTAATGTCAGTCTAATGCCAGTCTAAAGTCAGTCTAATGCCAGTCTAATGCCAGTCTAATGCCAGTCTAATGCCAGTCTAATGCCAGTCTAATGTCAGTCTAATGTCAGTCTAATGCCAGTCTAATGCCAGTCTAATGCCAGTCTAATGCCAGTCTAATGCCAGTCTAATGTCAGTCTAATGCCAGTCTAATGCCAGTCTAATGTCAGTCTAATGCCAGTCTAATGTCAGTCTAATGTCAGTCTAATGTCAGTCTAACCCAGTCTAATGTCAGTCTAACCCAGTCTAATGTCAGTCTAACCCAGTCTAATGTCAGTCTAATGTCAGTCTAATGTCAGTCTAATGCCAGTCTAATGTCAGTCTAATGCCAGTCTAATGTCAGTCTAATGCCAGTCTAATGTCAGTCTAATGTCTAATGCCAGTCTAATGTCAGTCTAATGCCAGTCTAATGTCAGTCTAACGCCAGTCTAACGTCAGTCTAACATCAGTCTAACGCCAGTCTAATGTCAGTCTAATGTCAGTCTAATGCCAGTCTAATGTCAGTCTAATGTCAGTCTAATGCCAGTCTAATGCCAGTCTAATGCCAGTCTAATGTCAGTCTAATGCCAGTCTAATGCCAGTCTAATGTCAGTCTAATGTCAGTCTAATGTCAGTCTAATGTCATGTCAGTCTAATGCCAGTCTAATGTCAGTCTAATGCCAGTCTAATGCCAGTCTAATGCCAGTCTAATGCCAGTCTAATGTCAGTCTAATGTCAGTCTAATGTCAGTCTAATGCCAGTCTAATGTCAGTCTAATGTCAGTCTAATGCCAGTCTAATGTCAGTCTAATGCCAGTCTAATGCCAGTCTAATGCCAGTCTAATGTCAGTCTAATGTCAGTCTAATGCCAGTCTAATGTCAGTCTAATGTCAGTCTAATGTCAGTCTAATGCCAGTCTAATGTCAGTCTAATGCCAGTCTAATGCCAGTCTAATGTCAGTCTAATGCCAGTCTAATGCCAGTCTAATGCCAGTCTAATGTCAGTCTAATGCCAGTCTAACCCAGTCTAATGCCAGTCTAATGCCGCCAGTCTAATGCCAGTCTAATGCCAGTCTAATGCCAGTCTAATGTCAGTCTAATGCCAGTCTAATGTCAGTCTAATGCCAGTCTAACCCAGTCTAATGCCAGTCTAATGCCGCCAGTCTAATGCCAGTCTAATGCCAGTCTAATGCCAGTCTAATGCCAGTCTAATGTCAGTCTAATGCCAGTCTAATGCCGCCAGTCTAATGCCAGTCTAATGCCAGTCTAATGCCAGTCTAATGTCAGTCTAATGCCAGTCTAACCCAGTCTAATGCCAGTCTAATGCCAGTCTAATGTCAGTCTAATGCCAGTCTAACCCAGTCTAATGCCAGTCTAATGCCGCCAGTCTAATGCCAGTCTAATGCCAGTCTAATGTCAGTCTAATGTCAGTCTAATGCCAGTCTAATGCCAGTCTAATGCCGCCAGTCTAATGCCAGTCTAATGTCAGTCTAATGCCAGTCTAATGCCAGTCTAACCAAGTCTAATGTCAGTCTAATGCCAGTCTAATGCCAGTCTAATGTCAGTCTAATGCCAGTCTAATGTCAGTCTAATGCCAGTCTAATGTCAGTCTAATGTCTAATGCCAGTCTAATGCCAGTCTAATGCCAGTCTAATGCCAGTCTAATGCCAGTCTAATGTCAGTCTAACGCCAGTCTAACGTCAGTCTAACATCAGTCTAATGCCAGTCTAATGTCAGTCTAATGCCAGTCTAATGTCAGTCTAATGCCAGTCTAATGTCAGTCTAATGTCTAATGCCAGTCTAATGTCAGTCTAATGCCAGTCTAATGTCAGTCTAACGCCAGTCTAACGTCAGTCTAACATCAGTCTAACGCCAGTCTAATGTCAGTCTAATGTCAGTCTAATGCCAGTCTAATGTCAGTCTAATGTCAGTCTAATGCCAGTCTAATGCCAGTCTAATGCCAGTCTAATGTCAGTCTAATGCCAGTCTAATGCCAGTCTAATGCCAGTCTAATGTCAGTCTAATGCCAGTCTAATGCCAGTCTAACCCAGTCTAATGCCAGTCTAATGTCGGTCTAATGCCAGTCTAATGTCAGTCTAATGCCAGTCTAATGTCAGTCTAATGTCTAATGCCAGTCTAATGCCAGTCTAATGCCAGTCTAATGCCAGTCTAATGCCAGTCTAATGTCAGTCTAACGCCAGTCTAACGTCAGTCTAACATCAGTCTAATGCCAGTCTAATGTCAGTCTAATGCCAGTCTAATGTCAGTCTAATGCCAGTCTAATGTCAGTCTAATGTCTAATGCCAGTCTAATGTCAGTCTAATGCCAGTCTAATGTCAGTCTAACGCCAGTCTAACGTCAGTCTAACATCAGTCTAACGCCAGTCTAATGTCAGTCTAATGTCAGTCTAATGCCAGTCTAATGTCAGTCTAATGTCAGTCTAATGCCAGTCTAATGCCAGTCTAATGCCAGTCTAATGTCAGTCTAATGCCAGTCTAATGCCAGTCTAATGCCAGTCTAATGTCAGTCTAATGTCAGTCTAATGTCAGTCTAATGCCAGTCTAATGTCAGTCTAATGCCAGTCTAATGCCAGTCTAATGCCAGTCTAATGCCAGTCTAATGCCAGTCTAATGTCAGTCTAATGCCAGTCTAATGCCAGTCTAATGCCAGTCTAATGTCAGTCTAATGCCAGTCTAATGTCAGTCTAATGCCAGTCTAATGCCAATCTAATGCCAGTCTAATGTCAGTCTAATGTCAGTCTAACGCCAGTCTAACGTCAGTCTAACATCAGTCTAACGCCAGTCTAACGCCAGTCTAACGTCAGTCTAATGTCAGTCTAATGCCAGTCTAACGTCAGTCTAACGTCAGTCTAATGCCAGTCTAATGTCAGTCTAATGCCAGTCTAATGTCAGTCTAATGTCAGTCTAATGTCAGTCTAATGCCAGTCTAATGTCAGTCTAATGCCAGTCTAATGTCAGTCTAATGCCAGTCTAATGTCAGTCTAATGTCAGTCTAATGCCAGTCTAATGTCAGTCTAATGCCAGTCTAATGTCAGTCTAATGCCAGTCTAATGTCAGTCTAATGTCAGTCTAATGTCAGTCTAATGTCAGTCTAATGCCAGTCTAACGTCAGTCTAACATCAGTCTAATGTCAGTCTAATGTCAGTCTAATGCCAGTCTAACGTCAGTCTAACATCAGTCTAACGTCAGTCTAATGTCAGTCTAATGTCAGTCTAATGTCAGTCTAATGCCAGTCTAATGCCAGTCTAATGCCAGTCTAATGTCAATCTAACGTCAGTCTAACGTCAGTCTAATGTCAGTCTAATGCCAGTCTAATGTCAGTCTAATGCCAGTCTAATGTCAGTCTAATGTCAGTCTAATGTCAGTCTAATGCCAGTCTAATGTCAGTCTAATGCCAGTCTAATGTCAGTCTAATGCCAGTCTAATGTCAGTCTAATGTCAGTCTAATGCCAGTCTAATGTCAGTCTAATGCCAGTCTAATGTCAGTCTAATGCCAGTCTAATGTCAGTCTAATGTCAGTCTAATGTCAGTCTAATGTCAGTCTAATGCCAGTCTAACGTCAGTCTAACATCAGTCTAATGTCAGTCTAATGTCAGTCTAATGCCAGTCTAACGTCAGTCTAACATCAGTCTAATGTCAGTCTAATGTCAGTCTAATGTCAGTCTAATGTCAGTCTAATGCCAGTCTAATGCCAGTCTAATGCCAGTCTAATGTCAATCTAACGTCAGTCTAATGTCAGTCTAATGCCAGTCTAATGTCAGTCTAATGTCAGTCTAATGTCAGTCTAATGTCAGTCTAATGCCAGTCTAATGTCAGTCTAATGCCAGTCTAATGTCAATCTAACGTCAGTCTAATGCCAGTCTAATGCCAGTCTAATGTCAATCTAACGTCAGTCTAATGCCAGTCTAATGCCAGTCTAATGTCAATCTAACGTCAGTCTAATGCCAGTCTAATGTCAATCTAACGTCAGTCTAATGCCAGTCTAATGTCAGTCTAATGCCAGTCTAATGCCAGTCTAATGTCAGTCTAATGTCAGTCTAATGTCAGTCTAATGACAGTCTAATGTCAGTCTAATGCCAGTCTAATGTCAGTCTAATGTCAATCTAACGTCAGTCTAATGTCAGTCTAATGCCAGTCTAATGCCAGTCTAATGCCAGTCTAATGTCAGTCTAATGTCAGTCTAATGCCAGTCTAATGTCAGTCTAATGTCAGTCTAATGCCAGTCTAATGTCAATCTAACGTCAGTCTAATGTCAGTCTAATGCCAGTCTAACGCCAGTCTAATGCCAGTCTAATGTCAGTCTAATGTCAGTCTAATGCCAGTCTAATGTCAGTCTAATGTCAGTCTAATGTCAATCTAACGTCAGTCTAATGTCAGTCTAATGCCAGTCTAATGTCAGTCTAATGTCAGTCTAATGCCAGTCTAATGTCAGTCTAATGCCAGTCTAATGCCAGTCTAATGTCAGTCTAATGTCAGTCTAATGTCAATCTAACGTCAGTCTAACGCCAGTCTAATGCCAGTCTAATGTCAGTCTAATGTCAGTCTAATGTCAGTCTAATGCCAGTCTAATGTCAATCTAACGTCAGTCTAATGCCAGTCTAATGCCAGTCTAATGCCAGTCTAACGTCAGTCTAATGCCAGTCTAATGCCAGTCTAATGTCAGTCTAATGTCAGTCTAATGCCAGTCTAATGTCAATCTAACGTCAGTCTAATGCCAGTCTAATGCCAGTCTAATGCCAGTCTAATGCCAGTCTAATGCCAGTCTAATGTCAATCTAACGTCAGTCTAATGCCAGTCTAATGTCAATCTAACGTCAGTCTAATGCCAGTCTAATGCCAGTCTAATGCCAGTCTAATGCCAGTCTAATGCCAGTCTAATGTCAATCTAACGTCAGTCTAATGCCAGTCTAATGCCAGTCTAATGCCAGTCTAATGTCAGTCTAACGTCAGTCTAACGTCAGTCTAATGCCAGTCTAATGCCAGTCTAATGCCAGTCTAATGCCAGTCTAATGCCAGTCTAATGTCAGTCTAACGTCAGTCTAACGTCAGTCTAATGCCAGTCTAATGCCAGTCTAATGCCAGTCTAATGCCAGTCTAACGTCAGTCTAATGCCTGTCGGACTGTATATTCATACTCATACCCCAGTGTTCTCCAGGTGAAGAGGTGACCACCGAAAACTACAACATGACGTCACGCCGACGACATGACGTCAGCCTCAGACGTTTTTATTTCCAGGGAGAAAAAACAAAAGTCTACTTCAATTCTGCATAGAGTAGCGCAAACGTCGATCACTCCCTGCTCATTTCTGATCGTCTGCGCCTTTGTTAAATTGACACACACACACACACACACCTCTCTCTCTCTCTCTGTCGCTCTAATTAATTAGTCTCATGTTGCGCAGCTGCGTCTAGATTCTCCCGGCGGGTCCTGCCGGGAGCTGCCGATGCCATATATGCCGCGGTGGTTTTTTTACTCCGACGCTGCTCTCATTTGGAGATGGGAGAGCCGGGAGTATGCTCTAGCCCCTCAGACTGTTTAAACTGCAAATTGCGACCTTTAGTGCGTGCGTGCGTGCACTGAGTGCGTGCGTGCGTGCACTGAGTGCGTGCGTGCACTGAGTGCGTGCGTGCACTGAGTGCGTGCGTGCACTGAGTGCGTGCGTGCGTGCACTGAGTGCGTGCGTGCACTGAGTGCGTGCGTGCACTGAGTGCGTGCGTGCACTGAGTGCGTGCGTGCACTGAGTGCGTGTGTGCGTGCACTGAGTGCGTGCGTGCGTGCACTGAGTGCGTGCGTGCACTGAGTGCGTGCGTGCACTGAGTGCGTGCGTGCACTGAGTGCGTGCGTGCACTGAGTGCGTGCGTGCGTGCACTGAGTGCGTGTGTGCGTGCACTGAGTGCGTGCGTGCACTGAGTGCGTGCGTGCACTGAGTGCGTGCGTGCACTGAGTGCGTGCGTGCACTGAGTGTGTGCGTGCACTGAGTGCGTGCGTGCACTGAGTGTGTGCACTGAGTGTGTGCACTGAGTGCGTGCACTGAGTGTGTGCACTGAGTGCGTGCACTGAGTGTGTGCACTGAGTGCGTGCATGCATGCGCTGAGTGACAGTGATGTGAGCTCAGCTCAACGTAGCAGTGTTTGCTGGTGCTGCAGGGAATTATATTTATCTCCTCCTGTATCTGTCAGTCTCTCTATCTCAGTATCTTTCTCTTCTCCATTTCTTCTTTATATCCCATTCTGGGCGGGAACCCCTTTTGGTGTTTTAAGCATTATGTTATGCTTCAGCTATTGAAGAATAGCAGATCTAAAAGCCCATAGCATGGCACCGAGTGCCGCGCTACGATCTCAAATTTCACGAAGAATTGTGAAATTTGAATATCTTTCAGAGCTAATGTTTTTTACTCAAATCGTTGCTTCTGGGGGGGGTCCCTGGAACAACGTATTTTCAGATGGGGGTCGGTGGCCAATTACATATAATTCTGGGGGTCCTTGACATTAAAATGTTTGAGAACGACTGATATAGAAACATAGGGTTTTTCAGAAAACTGTCAGGATTTAGAAGTCATTTGGAGAATCGTCTTCAGGTCGAAATGGAATATTTATATTTCTCTCCTCCGTCTACCTTTCAGTCTCTCCATCTCGGTGGTTCCCAACCTGTGGGACGGGGGCCACCGTGTGGGCCGTGAAGATGTTGCAAGAGGGCCCCCCAAATCATTTGGGGGTTCTGACTGTAATGGGAAGTGCATTCCATAGTTTAGATTGGGAGTGAGTCTGTAGTTCTGACTGCAATGGGAAGTTCATTCCATAGTTTAGATTGGGAGTGAGTCTGTAGTTCTGACTGCAATGGGAAGTTCATTCCATAGTTTAGATTGGGAGTGAGTCTGTAGTTCTGACTGTAATGGGAAGTTCATTCCATAGTTTAGATTGGGAGTGAGTCTGTAGTTCTGACTGCAATGGGAAGTTCATTCCATAGTTTAGATTGGGAGTGAGTCTGTAGTTCTGACTGCAATGGGAAGTTCATTCCATAGTTTAGATTGGGAGTGAGTCTGTAGTGCTGACTGTAATGGGAAGTTCATTCCATAGTTTAGATTGGGGAGTGAGTCTGTAGTTCTGACTGCAATGGGAAGTTCATTCCATAGTTTAGATTGGGAGTGAGTCTGTAGTTCTGACTGCAATGGGAAGTTCATTCCATAGTTTAGATTGGGAGTGAGTCTGTAGTTCTGACTGCAATGGGAAGTTCATTCCATAGTTTAGATTGGGGAGTGAGTCTGTAGTTCTGACTGCAATGGGAAGTTCATTCCATAGTTTAGATTGGGAGTGAGTCTGTAGTTCTGACTGCAATGGGAAGTTCATTCCATAGTTTAGATTGGGAGTGAGTCTGTAGTTCTGACTGCAATGGGAAGTTCATTCCATAGTTTAGATTGGGAGTGAATCTGTAGTTCTGACTGCAATGGGAAGTTCATTCCATAGTTTAGATTGGGAGTGAGTCTGTAGTTCTGACTGTAATGGGAAGTTCATTCCATGGTTTAGATTGGGGAGTGAGTCTGTAGTTCTGATTGTAGTGGGAAGTTCATTCCATAGTTTAGATTCGGAGTGAGTCTGTAGTTCTGACTGCAATGGGAAGTTCATTCCATAGTTTAGATTGGGAGTGAGTCTGTAGTTCTGACTGTAATGGGAAGTTCATTCCATAGTTTAGATTGGGAGTGAGTCTGT
The DNA here is from genome assembly GCF_951216825.1 of Electrona antarctica. NCBI lineage: Eukaryota > Metazoa > Chordata > Actinopteri > Myctophiformes > Myctophidae > Electrona > Electrona antarctica. Next base: position 433,996 of record NC_136803.1, on the reverse strand, counting down.
AGTTCTGACTGTAATGGGAAGTTCATTCCATAGTTTAGATTGGGAGTGAGTCTGTAGTTCTGACTGTAATGGGAAGTTCATTCCATAGTTTAGATTGGGAGTGAGTCTGTAGTTCTGACTGTAATGGGAAGTTCATTCCATAGTTTAGATTGGGAGTGAGTCTGTAGTTCTGACTGCAATGGGAAGTTAATTCCATAGTTTAGATTGGGAGTGAGTCTGTAGTTCTGACTGTAATGGGAAGTTCATTCCATGGTTTAGATTGGGGAGTGAGTCTGTAGTTCTGACTGTAGTGGGACGTTCATTCCATAGTTTAGATTGGGAGTGAATCTGTAGTTCTGACTGCAATGGGAAGTTAATTCCATAGTTTAGATTGGGAGTGAGTCTGTAGTTCTGACTGTAATGGGAAGTTCATTCCATGGTTTAGATTGGGGAGTGAGTCTGTAGTTCTGACTGTAGTGGGAAGTTCATTCCATAGTTTAGATTCGGAGTGAGTCTGTAGTTCTGACTGCAATGGGAAGTTCATTCCATAGTTTAGATTGGGAGTGAGTCTGTAGTTCTGACTGTAATGGGAAGTTCATTCCATAGTTTAGATTGGGAGTGAGTCTGTAGTTCTGACTGTAATGGGAAGTTCATTCCATAGTTTAGATTGGGAGTGAGTCTGTAGTTCTGACTGTAAAGGGAAGTTCATTCCATAGTTTAGATTGGGAGTGAGTCTGTAGTTCTGACTGCAATGGGAAGTTAATTCCATAGTTTAGATTGGGAGTGAGTCTGTAGTTCTGACTGTAATGGGAAGTTCATTCCATGGTTTAGATTGGGGAGTGAGTCTGTAGTTCTGACTGTAGTGGGAAGTTAATTCCATAGTTTAGATTGGGAGTGAGTCTGTAGTTCTGACTGTAATGGGAAGTTCATTCCATGGTTTAGATTGGGGAGTGAGTCTGTAGTTCTGACTGTAGTGGGAAGTTCATTCCATAGTTTAGATTGGGAGTGAGTCTGTAGTTCTGACTGCAATGGGAAGTTCATTCCATAGTTTAGATTGGGAGTGAGTCTGTAGTTCTGACTGTAATGGGAAGTTCATTCCATAGTTTAGATTGGGAGTGAGTCTGTAGTGCTGACTGTAATGGGAAGTTCATTCCATAGTTTAGATTGGGGAGTGAGTCTGTAGTTCTGACTGCAATGGGAAGTTCATTCCATAGTTTAGATTGGGAGTGAGTCTGTAGTTCTGACTGCAATGGGAAGTTCATTCCATAGTTTAGATTGGGAGTGAGTCTGTAGTTCTGACTGCAATGGGAAGTTCATTCCATAGTTTAGATTGGGGAGTGAGTCTGTAGTTCTGACTGCAATGGGAAGTTCATTCCATAGTTTAGATTGGGAGTGAGTCTGTAGTTCTGACTGCAATGGGAAGTTCATTCCATAGTTTAGATTGGGAGTGAGTCTGTAGTTCTGACTGCAATGGGAAGTTCATTCCATAGTTTAGATTGGGAGTGAATCTGTAGTTCTGACTGCAATGGGAAGTTCATTCCATAGTTTAGATTGGGAGTGAGTCTGTAGTTCTGACTGTAATGGGAAGTTCATTCCATAGTTTTTGGAGCCAGAAGGGAGAAGAGCACTTCAGAGAGGAAGTATCCTGGGGTCCACCTATGCTTTCTACGGCATCCGCAGCTCCCGGCAGAATCCGCCGGGAGAATCTAGACGCAGCTGCGCGACATGAGACGTAAATTTAACAAAGGTGCAGACGATCAGAAATCAGCAGAGATCAGGTCGACGTTTTGCGCTACTCTATGCCGAATTCAAGTGGACTTTTTTTTTCTCCATGGAAATAAAAACGTCTGGGTTTCCGAGGCTAGAGAGGAAGTGACTGGCTTGTTGTTTTGGTCGCAGCAATAGTGTGTTTGTTCACTGTTAATGTTGTATGTTCTCTCTGTGGATACTCTTTTGAAAACCAAGTTCTGGCAGATTGAATGCGTTCATAATTCATAGGCTATGGATTGAGGGCAAAAGATCTGAGAAAGAGATTCTCCTTTAGGGACGTTTTCTGTTTTTGCGGGAGAAAAGAAAATACTTGAAATGGTCAACGGTGATAGTAATTTTTTTCTTCTGATGATTTAAACCACACCGTATGGTCAGTGGACAGACAAGGAATGGATTTAAACCACACCGTATGGTCAGTGGACAGACAAGGAATGGATTTAAACCACACCGTATGGTCAGTGGACAGACAAGGAATGGATTTAAACCACACCGTATGGTCAGTGGACAGACAAGGAATGGATTTAAACCACACCGTATGGTCAGTGGACAGACAAGGAATGGATTTAAACCACACCGTATGGTCAGTGGACAGACAAGGAATGGATTTAAACCACACCGTATGGTCAGTGGACAGACAAGGAATGGATTTAAACCACACCGTATGGTCAGTGGACAGACAAGGAATGGATTTAAACCACACCGTATGGTCAGTGGACAGACAAGGAATGGATTTAAACCACACCGTATGGTCAGTGGACAGACAAGGAATGTGGAATGCGGACAGACAGTGAATTTACCATCATTGACAATCTTAATGCTGATTTAGCACCGCAGTAGTCTCTCAAGACAGACTGTTGCCTGAGGAACAACAGGGGTCGCTGTTTTCCCGAATATTTGACGATGGGATTCTCAGATTGGCACCGCAGAGACTTCCACTGAGGGGAGAGCTGCTTGTGACTCTATGATGTAAGACTCCCCCTTATCACTGTGGTGAGAGCTGCTTGTGACTCTATGATGTAAGACTCCCCCTTATCACTGTGGTGAGAGCTGCTTGTGACTCTATGATGTAAGACTCCCCCCTTATCACTGTGGTGAGAGCTGCTTGTGACTCTATGATGTAAGACTCCCCCCTTATCACTGTGGTGAGAGCTGCTTGTGACTCTATGATGTAAGACTCCCCCCTTATCACTGTGGTGAGAGCTGCTTGTGACTCTATGATGTAAGACTCCCCCCTTATCACTGTGGTGAGAGCTGCTTGTGACTCTATGATGTAAGACTCCCCCCTTATCACTGTGGTGAGCGCTGCTTTCCCCCCCGTATCTACGCGTCTAATAACTAAGGAAGGACTGATCTCGGCTTGATCCAGAATTCCTCTTGTGTTCAACGGTGACTAAAGGCTCATTCATAGTCTGGATTTTCGGTGGTGAGCTGACCACCGGAGCTGAAATAACGTTGAGCGGTGGTGAGGTGACCACCGCTCCGGTGGTGAGGTGACCACCGGAGCTGAAATAACGTTGAGCGGTGGTGAGGTGACCACCGCTCCGGTGGTGAGGTGACCACCGGAGCTGAAATAACGTTGAGCGGTGGTGAGTAAAAACAGAGAGAAGGGCTGAGGGGCGGTGGCGGTGGTTTGCTCTTCACCGCGGCTCAGTGACGTCATGTTGTAGTTCGGTGGTCACCTCACCACCGCGGCTCAGTGACGTCATGTTGTAGTTCGGTGGTCACCTCACCGCCCAAAATCCAGACCATGTATGAGCCTTAACCATGAGGCTCTTCCCGCCCTACCCAGAATGCACCCTGATCCTCCGCCGCCTCCCACCCTACCCATAATGCACGCTGATCCGCAGCCTCCAGGCATGTTGGACGCGACGACAGCACAAACGCCGTCAGCTGACAAGCGATTAACACGCCCGCGCTGTCACCTCGGATTCATGAGGTGCTGTACAGCGCGGCGGCCGAGTGTCACGGAAGGTCACGCACACACACCAAAGCCCCCCCCCTACCCCCCTGACGTCCCCGATTGATGTTCTGCAGAGAAGAAGCAGCCTCTTTGCCGGACACGGCGTTGGGTAATGTGTTTGAAGGTCGGGACGCTCCACACTGTCCCCGTGATGAGAGGTTAACCCATTGAGACCTGAGACGACAAGATTCTACTAAATGTCTGTCTTCTGAAATCAGGAGCGTTTTCTGGAGAAAAACAAAACCCTCTCATGTTTCTGTTATCAGTGGTTCTCAAACTATTTGATGTCAAGGAGCCCCGGAATTATTATCTGTGTTTGACCTCCATCTCAGAATATGTTGTTCCAGGAACCAGAAGCAAGCAAAGACTTGAGTAAAAAAAAAAACGTTCGCTCTGAAAGAATATCTAAAATTCCAAATTCGCGACACATTTTTCACGATCTTTCAAAGAAAAATAGCAGATCTACAAGCACCGAGTGCCGTGCTACGAGCTTGTAGATCTGCTATTTTTCAACAGCTAAAAGTATAAGATCGTCCTCCTTAAAAACACCCCAAAAGGGTTTTTCTTGGTGTTGTGCTTTAGCTATTGAAAAATAGCAGAGCTACAAGCTCATAGCGCACCACTCGGTGGCGCGCTATGAGCTTGTAGGTCTGCTATTTTTGAAAGAAATCGAAGAACGACTGACACAGAAAAATAGCTTTTTCAGAAAACTGTCAGAATGTAGAAGACATTTTATAGAATCTGATCTCAGGTCAGAACGGGTTAAGTGGGGGGGGCCGTGTCGGGTGATTGAGGCCTCTGTGGATCTGGACCAACGGGCCAAGCTGTGACAGCTCGCTAAAAATAAACGCAGCGTTCTGAGAGACCGTTGTGTTGCACCGACGGACGGTGGGAAAACAAGACTGGACGGGCAGAATGCAACGCCAACGGGATGACACTTTTATTATCTACTGTACACCGATTAGGACAGTGTGAATGATTGTATTTATCATCTACTGTACAGCGATTAGGACGGTATGAATGATTGTATTTATCATCTACTGTACAGCGATTAGGACAGTATGAATGATTGTATTTATCATCTACTGTACAGTGATTAGGACGGTATGAATGATTGTATTCATCTACTGTACACCGATTAGGACAGTATGAATGATTGTATTCATCTACTGTACACCCATTAGGACGGTATGAATGATTGTATTCATCTACTGTACAGCGATTAGGACGGTATGAATGATTGTATTCATCTACTGTACACCCATTAGGACGGTATGAATGATTGTATTCATCTACTGTACACCCATTAGGACGGTATGAATGATTGTATTTATCATCTACTGTACAGTGATTAGGACGGTATGAATGATTGTATTTATCATCTACTGTACAGCGATTAGGACGGTATGAATGATTGTATTTATCATCTACTGTACACCCATTAGGACAGTATGAATGATTGTATTTATCATCTACTGTACACCGATTACGACGGTATGAATGATTGTATTTATCATCTACTGTACACCCATTAGAACGGTATGAATGATTGTATTTATCATCTACTGTACAGCGATTAGGACAGTATGAATGATTGTATTTATCATCTACTGTACAGCGATTAGGACAGTATGAATGATTGTATTTATCATCTACTGTACAACGATTAGGACGGTATGAATGATTGTATTTATCATCTACTGTACAGCGATTAGGACAGTATGAATGATTGTATTTATCATCTACTGTACACCCATTAGGACGGTATGAATGATTGTATTTATCATCTACTGTACAGCGATTAGGACGGTATGAATGATTGTATTTATCATCTACTGTACACCCATTAGGACAGTATGAATGATTGTATTTATCATCTACTGTACACCGATTAGGAGGTATGAATGATTGTATTTATCATCATCTACTGTACACCCATTAGGACGGTATGAATGATTGTATTTATCATCTACTGTACACCGATAAGGACGGTATGAATGATTGTATTTATCATCTACTGTACAGCGATTAGGACGGTATGAATGATTGTATTTATCATCTACTGTACACCGATTGGGACAGTATGAATGATTGTATTTATCATCTACTGTACAGCGATTAGGACAGTATGAATGATTGTATTTATCATCTACTGTACACCCATTAGGACAGTATGAATGATTGTATTTTTACGCCTCGGACTGCCTTTTGCAGCCCATCCCTTACTTACGGGATTATTCAGAACACAATTTACAGTACACAGGTGTTCAATGTAATGAGTCCCAGGATGCAGGGATGGTCTTTTAGAAATGACCTTTTATGAGTCCCACTTCAACGACGTTAGGAGTCATATTTTGCCATTTTTACAAATTGCAACATTTAACCCCCATTTTATTTATGGTTATACTGTGGTTATATTCATGTAGAAAACAGAATAATTAATTATTATTATAACTAAAGCTACCAAAATAAACTAGAATAAAAAAACAGCCCGTGGATGCAGAGGTCGTTGTTTTATTGCGTCCCTTAAAGGGGAAAACCACCCATTTTCAACATTTTACTATGTCATTAATATACCTTAGAGCTGTTGTGTGGAAATAATAAAAAAGTCCCCCCATTTTGTATTTCCTAGAACTGTAATTATGAAAAAAATCATTAACATGGTGAAACACATCTTGATGACATCATCAAGATGTGTTTCACCATGTTAATGATTTTTTTCAGACCTCTAGTTCTAGGAAACACAGAATGGGGGGACTTTTTTATTATTTCCACACAACAGCTCTAAGGTATATTAATGACATAGTAAAATGTTGAAAATGAGTGGAATGCCCCTTTAAGTATGAACTGCGTTTTGGGATGCAAAATGCACCCTATTTTAATCTCTGAGTACATTGTATTTCCTGTGCAAACACGCCGACACCAAAATGTTAAACAAAAGTAAATATCATACAATGTATAGTAAGTAAGTAGGCTTGCCGAGCCATGAGGCCCATAGGGCAGGAGCCTATCTCCTGTTTCTGTAGCGTGAGGCAGCTTGATGTACAAGTACACCCCCTGGACATGACGCTAGTATGTCGCAGGGACTTACCCCCAATCCAGCCCAAGTGCTGAGTGTCTAGCAGGGAGGCACTGGGTCCCATTTTTAGAGTCTTTGGTATGACCCGGCCGGGGATCGAACCCCGACCTCCCAGTCTCAGGGCGGACACTCTAACCACAAGGCCACTGAGCATACAATGTATACAATAACATAATCAAGATTATACTGTGCATTCAAGAGTTCCATTTTGTCGAGATATAGACTAGAGTGGAGGGCGAGAGAGAGAGAGAGAGAGAGAGAGAGAGAGAGAGAGAGATGACATTTTCACTGCAAAATCTTCATTTCATTTTTTCATTTTCAAATTGAATTTAATGTATTTATTTTGCAGTGAAAATGTCAACGTTGTGTGATGACTTGCTCTATTATGGGACAGCCAGGGGCAGATTGACTCCAAATATAAAGCCAGATTTATAGACACAATATAAATCTTAAAGCCGTTTGTAGGACGACTGCTATCGGACATCAACACATTCTGGGCGGGAACCCATGTTGGTGTTTTAAGCATTATGTTATACTTTAGCTATTGAAAAATAGCAGATCTACAAGCTCGTAGCGCGCCACCGAGTGGCGCGCTACGAGCTTGTAGGTCTGCTATTTTTGAAAAGTCGTGAAAATGTGGCGCAAATCTTTGAATATATATTTCAGAGCGAACATTTTTAACTAAAATATTGGCTTCTGGGGGGGTCCCTGGAACTACATATTTTGAGATGGGGGTCCGTGGCCCAATAGAGATAATTCTGGGGGTCCTTGACATGAGCAGCACCACTGACATAAAAACATGGGTTTTTCAGAAAAAATTTAGGATTTTGAAGCCTTTTTTTTATGGACCTCAGTCCAAAATGGGTTAATTCCTCAGTATGGTTTCTGTGGGGAATGAACACAGCCAGAGTTCCGGGCAGCGGCACCGGACGTTGAAAACCACTGCCCTGCAATAGCAAAAAGTGAATTAATTCCTTTCTGGAGGAGATGTATTAATTATGTCTGATTGCCGACATGTCCGATATCCTGAATTAACCCATTCTGGGCGGGAACCCCTGTTGGTGTTTCAAAGCATTATGTTATACTTTAGCTAATAGCTCATTACAAGCTTGTAGATCTGCAATCTTTTTGAAAAATCGTGAAAATGTGGGGGGGGGGGGGGGGGGGGGGTTGAGATGGGGGTCGGCGGACATTTACATATATTTTTGGGGGTCCTTCACAAGATTTAGACAAGATTTGTAGAATCTGGTCTCAGGTCAAAATGGGTTAAGACATGACTCCCCTGTGCGTCGTTCCTCTCCGTGCACTAATTATATTAAAATCAATACCCAGTTGGTTTCGGGACTGAAAATGTCTTCCCAAAGACAGACGCCCGGCGCCCTTTGCAGCGCTCTCAGCTGTATCAATCAATACACTAATTGATACGAGCTTCTCGGCCAACAGATTAAGATCGTTCATGGCCTCTACTCTGATCGCCAAGTATCCATAAAACAGGATGGTGGCGTTAACTCTATCTCTACCGCTAGCCGTTAGCATAAACCCCAGTTCCTCTATCTCTACCGCTAGCCGTTAGCATAAACCCCAGTTCCTCTATCTCTACCGCTAGCCGTTAGCATAAACCCCAGTTCCTCTATCTCTACCGCTAGCCGTTAGCATAAACCCCAGTTCCTCTATCTCTACCACAAGCCGTTAGCATAAACCCCAGTTCCTCTATCTCTACCGCTAGCCGTTAGCATAAACCCCAGTTCCTCTATCTCTACCGCTAGCCGTTAGCATAAACCCCAGTTCCTCTATCTCTACCACAAGCCGTTAGCATAAACCCCAGTTCCTCTATCTCTACCGCTAGCCGTTAGCATAAACCCCAGTTCCTCTATCTCTACCGCTAGCCGTTAGCATAAACCCCAGTTCCTCTATCTCTACCGCTAGCCGTTAGCATAAACCCCAGTTCCTCTATCTCTACCGCTAGCCGTTAGCATAAACCCCAGTTCCTCTATCTCTACCGCTAGCCGTTAGCATAAACCCCAGTTCCTCTATCTCTACCGCTAGCCGTTAGCATAAACCCCAGTTCCTCTATCTCTACCGCTAGCCGTTAGCATAAACCCCAGTTCCTCTATCTCTACCACAAGCCGTTAGCATAAACCCCAGTTCCTCTATCTCTACCGCTAGCCGTTAGCATAAACCCCAGTTCCTCTATCTCTACCACAAGCCGTTAGCATAAACTCCAGTTCCTCTATCTCTACCGCTAGCCGTTAGCATAAACCCCAGTTCCTCTATCTCTACCGCTAGCCGTTAGCATAAACCCCAGTTCCTCTATCTCTACCACAAGCCGTTAGCATAAACCCCAGTTCCTCTATCTCTACCGCTAGCCGTTAGCATAAACCCCAGTTCCTCTATCTCTACCACAAGCCGTTAGCATAAACCCCAGTTCCTCTCTCTACCGCTAGCCGTTAGCATAAACCCCAGTTCCTCTCTCTACCGCTAGCCGTTAGCATAAACCCCAGTTCCTCTCTCTACCGCTAGCCGTTAGCATAAACCCCAGTTCCTCTATCTCTACCACAAGCCGTTAGCATAAACCCCAGTTCCTCTATCTCTACCGCTAGCCGTTAGCATAAACCCCAGTTCCTCTATCTCTACCGCTAGCCGTTAGCATAAACCCCAGTTCCTCTATCTCTACCACAAGCCGTTAGCATAAACCCCAGTTCCTCTATCTCTACCACAAGCTGTTAGCATAAACCCCAGTTCCTCTATCTCTACCGCTAGCTGTTAGCATAAACCCCAGTTCCTCTATCTCTACCGCTAGCCGTTAGCATAAACCCCAGTTCCTCTATCTCTACCGCTAGCCGTTAGCATAAACCCCAGTTCCTCTATCTCTACCGCTAGCCGTTAGCATAAACCCCAGTTCCTCTATCTCTACCGCTAGCTGTTAGCATAAACCCCAGTTCCTCTATCTCTACCGCTAGCTGTTAGCATAAACCCCAGTTCCTCTTAGCCTGGTTAATAAACCAGACCGAATCAGCCGTTGGCAAAAAAAAATTGCCTACCAGCGGATTACGGTCTGGCGAGGCTCAGTAGCACGCCCCTTTCCTACAACCGAGAACAGGTCGGACCAATCGGGACAAGGTATGCAATATGGGCGGGCTTTGGTACAGTGACGTTCAATGCTTGAGACTTTTGACTGACAGTAGCTCTGACCAATTGCGTCAAAGAGAAAATGTTTGAACCCGCCCCCCGGGAAATGAAATCCAAGTGGAGCCAGCCCAGACTAATATACCGCGACAGTGTTGTGTGATATTAGTCTGGCTTATTAGCCAGGCTAAGTTCCTCTATCTCTACCGCTAGCTGTTAGCATAAACCCCAGTTCCTCTATCTCTACCGCTAGCCGTTAGCATAAACCCCAGTTCCTCTATCTCTACCGCTAGCCGTTAGCATAAACCCCAGTTCCTCTCTCTACCGCTAGCCGTTAGCATAAACCCCAGTTCCTCTATCTCTACCGCTAGCTGTTAGCATAAACCCCAGTTCCTCTATCTCTACCGCTAGCTGTTAGCATAAACCCCAGTTCCTCTATCTCTACCGCTAGCCGTTAGCATAAACCCCAGTTCCTCTATCTCTACCGCTAGCCGTTAGCATAAACCCCAGTTCCTCTATCTCTACCGCTAGCCGTTAGCATAAACCCCAGTTCCTCTATCTCTACCGCTAGCTGTTAGCATAAACCCCAGTTCCTCTATCTCTACCGCTAGCCGTTAGCATAAACCCCAGTTCCTCTATCTCTACCGCTAGCCGTTAGCATAAACCCCAGTTCCTCTATCTCTACCGCTAGCTGTTAGCATAAACCCCAGTTCCCAGGGCCCTGCAGCGTTCACTTTAAAAAGTCAGAGTTTGCCTAGTGGTGGGGTACGTATATATATATGGACCTGGGATATGACGCCACCTAGTGGTGGGGTACGTATATATACAGGGGGGGGGGGGGGGGGGGGGGGGGAGGAACGCACCCAGGGTGCCGGCCCGGTTCCGGCGTGCCACCCCGCGTCCGAAACGGTTGAGAAATGACAGTTACCGTGTAGCGGTCCCTCGACTGTACCCTCTACTGTACTGTCACTGTACTACTGGCACACTAGAAATCATCATATATACAGTTACTATGTGTGTGTGTGTGTGTGTGTTAGGTTGCGCACAGGTGGTGAAAAACAACCATGCTGTTTTCATGCTCAGACGCACCCACCCAGCCAGCCAGCCACCTACACACATAGCTCCGTAAGGGAGTGGTTGCACCACTCAAAAACTAGACTAAAATGTCAGGAAGGGACTAGTGGACAAGAGATCCAGTATGAGTCAGTTGCACATTGTAAAGCACTTTGGAGGTGCTATATGAAATATGAATGCACCATTTACCATTAAAGTGGGGATGTCGCCGAGCGCTGCCGTTCAGACACTCCGGCACTTTGGGCTGGCTGTGCGATCTTAATCAGCGCCGCCCCCAGGCTGTCTGAGGAAAAGGGAAGTGGGTTCACTCGCATCTTTTCAAAGAGGAACTCAAAGGTACAGCAGAACGTTGGAAAGGAACGCGTTGAGAGAAGGCTCAGAAAATACCTTCTCTCTTTCAAGTTGAGACGAGCGAGGCTGGTCGGCCGCGGAGGAGAAGAGCACCTGTGCATGCGAAGTGGTGCTACCTGTGTGCGTGTGCGTCTGCGTGCGTGCGTGCGTGTGTGTGTGCGCGTGTTTGTGTGTCACAGTCGAGAAGAAATATCTCCAGTACACGAGTTGTGACAGCTTTATTCTCCTTCATCTGTTCCCATAACGATTTTTATAGTCAGACACGCTGTTTATACCATGCTTTATGTTTGCACAAAAGCGTGTGTGCGTGCGTGCGTGCGTGCGTGCGTGCAAATGGACTATTTTTCCTCTCTCACGCATGAAACTAATTAAAATTCACTTCACACCTAAATCTTGCTCTTGTTCCAAATTCCACCAATCTTTAAAAACCGTTCCACCCTCCACACATCCACAGTTCCCCCCTCCACACATCCACAGTTCCACCCTCCACACATCCACAGTTCCACCCTCCACACATCCACAGTTCCACCCTCCACACATCCACAGTTCCACCCTCCACACATCCACAGTTCCCCCCTCCACACATCCACAGTTCCACCCTCCACACATCCACAGTTCCACCCTCCACACATCCACAGTTCCACCCTCCACACATCCACAGTTCCCCCCTCCACACATCCACAGTTCCCCCCTCCACACATCCACCCTCCACACATCCACAGTTCCCCCCTCCACACATCCACAGTTCCACCCTCCACACATCCACAGTTCCACCCTCCACACATCCACAGTTCCACCCTCCACACATCCACAGTTCCACCCTCCACACATCCACAGTTCCACCCTCCACACATCCACAGTTCCCCCCTCCACACATCCACAGTTCCCCCCTCCACACATCCACAGTTCCCCCCTCCACACATCCACAGTTCCACCCTCCACACATCCACAGTTCCACCCTCCACACATCCACAGTTCCACCCTCCACACATCCACAGTTCCACCCTCCACACATCCACAGTTCCACCCTCCACACATCCACAGTTCCACCCTCCACACATCCACAGTTCCACCCTCCACACATCCACAGTTCCACCCTCCACACATCCACAGTTCCCCCCTCCACACATCCACAGTTCCCCCCTCCACACATCCACAGTTCCACCCTCCACACATCCACAGTTCCACCCTCCACACATCCACAGTTTCACCCTCCACACATCCACAGTTCCACCCTCCACACATCCACAGTTCCACCCTCCACACATCCACAGTTCCACCCTCCACACATCCACAGTTCCCCCCTCCACACATCCACAGTTCCACCCTCCACACATCCACAGTTCCACCCTCCACACATCCACAGTTCCCCCCTCCACACATCCACAGTTCCACCCTCCACACATCCACAGTTCCACCCTCCACACATCCAGTTCCACCCTCCACACATCCACAGTTCCCCCCTCCACACATCCACAGTTCCACCCTCCACACATCCACAGTTCCACCCTCCACACATCCACAGTTCCACCCTCCACACATCCACAGTTCCCCCCTCCACACATCCACAGTTCCCCCCTCCACACATCCACAGTTCCACCCTCCACACATCCACAGTTCCACCCTCCACACATCCACAGTTCCACCCTCCACACATCCACAGTTCCACCCTCCACACATCCACAGTTCCACCCTCCACACATCCACAGTTCCACCCTCCACACATCCACAGTTCCACCCTCCACACATCCACAGTTCCACCCTCCACACATCCACAGTTCCACCCTCCACACATCCACAGTTCCACCCTCCACACATCCACAGTTCCACCCTCCACACATCCACAGTTCCACCCTCCACACATCCACAGTTCCCCCCTCCACACATCCACAGTTCCACCCTCCACACATCCACCGTTCCACCCTCCACACATCCACAGTTCCACCCTCCACACATCCACAGTTCCCCCCTCCACACATCCACAGTTCCCCCCTCCACACATCCACAGTTCCCCCCTCCACACATCCACAGTTCCCCCCTCCACACATCCACAGTTCCACCCTCCACACATCCACAGTTCCACCCTCCACACATCCACAGTTCCCCCCTCCACACATCCACAGTTCCACCCTCCACACATCCACCGTTCCACCCTCCACACATCCACAGTTCCACCCTCCACACATCCACAGTTCCCCCCTCCACACATCCACAGTTCCCCCCTCCACACATCCACAGTTCCCCCCTCCACACATCCACAGTTCCCCCCTCCACACATCCACAGTTCCCCCCTCCACACATCCACAGTTCCACCCTCCACACATCCACAGTTCCACCCTCCACACATCCACAGTTCCACCCTCCACACATCCACAGTTCCACCCTCCACACATCCACAGTTCCACCCTCCACACATCCAGTTCCACCCTCCACACATCCACAGTTCCACCCTCCACACATCCCCCCCCTCCACACATCCCCCCCTCCACACATCCCCCCCTCCACACATCCCCCCCTCCACACATCCCAATACGATTATCTCTGACTTTATTTGAATAAGAAACCACCTCGAAAAATGATTTTTCTCCTTCATTGTTTGGTCTAGATCGGTGGGCTTTACTGACGTACATTTACAATTAATCCACTAACCAATTTAGACATGAGGGCAGATTCTAAAAAAAAAAGGAAAAAAAAGTCTTCTAAATCCTGACAGTTTTCTGTAAAACCCTATGTTTCTGTGTCAGTGGTTCTCAAGCCTTTTGCATGTCAAGGACCCCCAGAATGATATGGATTTGGCCGCGGACCCCTCATCTGAAAATATATTCCAGCGACCCCCCCCCCCCCCCCCCCCACCCCACCCCCCGACCCAGAAGCAAAGATACGAGTTAAAAACGTTCGCTGTGAAATAATAGATATTCAAAGATTTGCGCCACATTTTCACAGTTTAAACAAACAAAAACATTTTTTTTCCTCCCAACAGCTAAAGTATAAAATAATGCATGTTAAAGTGGTTAAAACCGCTAAGGCAACACAGACGCTGTTCCAGGACTCTCAATGCAGTGGTGGAAAGTAACTAAGTACTTTTACTTAAGTACTGTACTTAAGTACAATTTTGAGGTATTTGTACTTCACTTGAGTATTTCCAATTTCCAGTACTTTTACTTCTACTCCACTACATCTCGGAGACAAAATTTGCACTTTTACTTCACTACAATTATTGGAAAACTTTAGTTACTAGTTACTTTGGCGATTTTAATTTTGATTAGAAAACATACATTAACCACTTCAACCCTATACATTTTGGCCATTTGAAAATAGCCGATCTACAAGCTCTCAATGCGTCGCAACGCGACGCATTGAGAGCTTGTAGATCGGCTATTTTCAATAGATTTTCTACACATTTTGAACTTGTGAAATGGGACATTCTGCAATATGAATACTTTTACTTTTAGTACTTTAAATACATTTTGATGCCGATACTTTTGTACTTTTACTCAAGTACATTTTCAATTCCGTACTTTTACTTGTAACAAAGTAGTTCTAAATTGCAGTATTGGTACTTTTACTTAAGTAAAACAATTGAGTACTTTTTCCACCACTGTCTCTATGGATGGTAACCTGAGTCGAACCTACTGTATGTGGCATATAGCTGTTATTAACCCGTTTAGGCCTGAGGACGATTCTACAAATGTCTTCTAAATCATGACAGTTATCTGGAAAAACCCCATGTTTCTATATCAGTGGTTCTCACAGGGTTAAAACCCTATGTTTCTATATCAGTGGTTCTCAAACTATTTCATGTCAAGGACCCCTAGAATTATATGCATTTAGCCGCCGATCCCCATCTGAAAATATGTTGTTCCAGGGACCCCCCCTCCTCCCATGAGGCAAAGGTTTGAGTTAAAAACGTTCACTCTATTGGTTTTATACCTGTATATATGTTGTGTGTATCTTAGTTATGTACTCAACTTATTGGTTTTATACCTGTATATAATTTATGTTGTTTGTATGTCTGGCCTCGTGGGGAAAGATGGGTGGGTGGGTGGGGAGGATTGGGAAAGGAGTTGTGGGAGAAAATATAAAAACAAAGAGTTGTATTTTCTTTCTGTGAAACTTGCATAATATGATGTCATACTCTTTGAATAAAATTTGTTTAAAAAAAAAAAGTTTGCTCTGAAAGAATATGTATTCAAAGATGTGCGCCACATTTTCACGATAAAAAAAATATATATATATAGCAGACCTACAAGTTCATAGCGCGGCACTCGGTGCCGCGCTATGAACTTGTAGGTCTGCTATTTTTCAACAGCTAAAGCCTAACATAATGCTTAAAAACACCAAAAAAGGGGTTCCCGCCCAGAGCGGGTTAAGCCTATGCCAACGATAGCTGGCATTAAGCCCATGCCAACGAGATGCGGCCCCTGCCTGGGCGTCCAGATGGAGGGCGATGCCAGCGTGCCAACAATGCCAACCTCCTCCCAGCTCAGTTATATTCAGCTAATTCAGGCACGGCGTGCACACATCAGACATCAAAGGGGGCTTCAGCCCCTGACCCTTTTTACCCGTCTGTAAAACAACTGCCCTTTTACCCGTCTGTAAAACAACTGCCCTTTTACTCGTTTGTAAAACTGCCCTTTTACCCGTCTGTAAAACAACTGCCCTTTTATACGTCTGTAAAACAACTGCCCTTTTACCCCGTCTGTAAAACAACTGCCCTTTTACCCGTCTGTAAAACAACTGCCTTTTTACCCGTCTGTAAAACAACTGCCCTTTTACCCGTCTGTAAAACAACTGCCCTTTTACCCGTCTGTAAAACAACTGCCCTTTTTACCCGTCTGTAAAACAACTGCCCTTTTTACCCGTCTGTAAAACAACTGCCCTTTTACCCGTCTGTAAAACAACTGCCCTTTTACCCGTCTGTAAAACAACTGCCCTTTTATACGTCTGTAAAACAACTGCCCTTTTACCCGTCTGTAAAACAACTGCCCTTTTACCCCGTCTGTAAAACAACTGCCCTTTTACCCGTCTGTAAAACAACTGCCCTTTTACCCGTCTGTAAAACAACTGCCCCTTTTTACTCGTCTGTAAAACAACTGCCCTTTTACCCGTCTGTAAAACAACTGCCCTTTTACCCGTCTGTAAAACAACTGCCCTTTTACCCGTCTGTAAAACAACTGCCCTTTTACCCGTCTGTAAAACAACTGCCCTTTTACCCGTCTGTAAAACAACTGCCCTTTTACCCCGTCTGTAAAACAACTGCCCTTTTACCCGTCTATAAAACAACTGCTCTTTTACCCGTCTGTAAAACAACTGCCCCCTTTTACCCGTCTGTAAAACAACTGTCCTTTTACCCGTCTGTAAAACAACTGCCCTTTTTACCCGTCTGTAAAACAACTGCCCTTTTACCCGTCTGTAAAACAACTGCCCCTTTTTACCCGTCTGGAAAACAACTGCCCTTTTACCCGTCTGGAAAACAACTGCCCTTTTACCCTGTCTGTAAAACAACTGCCCTTTTACCCGTCTGTCAAACAACTGCCCTCTCCAGACCACGAATGCAGCATTTACTACATGGTGAAAGAAATGCCAAATGCCCTCCATCTCCTTTCCATGCCATACCCGTCCAACTTACTCCATGCCATACCGCAAGGCAGCATTCAGGAGAATGGTTTTTTTCCCCCGAAGTCTCCTGAACTTGGAACGCAGCATTTGTTTTGTTTCGAAATCCATGTCGTTACACACTGCATCTCATTTATTCATTAATTTCATTTAATTTCATTTCATTTATTTATTTATTTATTCCGAACATGTTAAAATATAAACGAGAAAAGACAAAGTAAATATGACAAAAAAAGAAGCCTGCAAAAAAAGAAATAATAATAATAATGATCTTTCATAATCCTTAACTTATATGTTTTGTGTTCGAAAAAGGAGTAGGAAGAAGTGTATCAAAAATCTCCAGTAGATAAAAGAGTGATGGGTGGCGCCCCCCCGAGAAATAGCCGATCTACAAGCTCTCAACGCGTCGCAGCGCGACGCGTTGAGAGCTTGTAGATCGGCTATTTTTCGTCCGAAAGTGCCCCGGCTCTCACGGGATTCCAGCCCCAGCCTCTGGAACACTCTCTCCCCGTGCCTGCAGCTATCGCCTGGCCTCGTTGCACGGCTCCTCTCTAGGACTGGGCTCGGGTGCAGGAACTCTTTGGCTGCGACTGTAGGCTGGCTCGCTCTGCACAATATTATCCTGGCAAATCCTCAGTCTGCCTCTTACTTTCATTCATAGGAGTTGGCCTGGTGCTGAGAACGCTTATATTGGCTCATTTAACCCATTTTGGGCGGGGACCCTTTTTGGTGTTTAAAGCATTATGTTATGCTTTATGCTATTGAAAAATAGCAGATCTACAAGCTCATAGCGTGTCACCGAGTGCCGCGCTATGAGCTTGTAGGTCTGCTATTTTTTGAAAAATCGTGAAAATGTGGCGCGAATCTTTGAATATATATTATTACAGAGTGAATGTTTTTAACTCCAATCTTTGCTTCTGGGTGGAGGGGGTCCCTGGAACAACATATTTTCAGATGGGGGGGTCGGCGGCCAATTACATATATTTTTGGTGGTCCTTGACATGAAATATTGAGAACCACTGATGCAGAATCATAGGTATTTCAGAAAAATGTCAGAATTTAGAAGATTTTTTTTTAAATGTCGACGTCAGGGCTAAATGGGTTAAAAGGGCCTCTATTCCAGTAATTAAAGAAAAACAAATCCTCTTGGATTGGACTAAATTGCTTTATGTTGTTTCTCAACTGATTCTGACAGGACAGTGTTGGACAGGACATCAGGGGCTCCATTTTCGTCACCGCTAAACCCCTTATCCCTAAACTTCTTTGGCCTTTTTTTACTATTTTGAAAAACATTTCTGAATAGTTAAATGGTAAATGGTGCATTTATATAGCGCCTTTATCCAAGGCGCTTTACATAGATTGTGCATTACATTCACCCATTCACACACACATTCATACACCGATTGCGGCGGAAGCCATGCAAGGTACCAACCAGCACATCGGGAGCAATTTGGGGTTCAGTGTCTTGCCCAAGGACACTTCGACATGTAGACAGGAGGAGCCGGGATTCGAACCGCCGACCCATGGATCATTGGACGACCTGCTCTACCTCTTGAGCCACAGTCAACTAGCCAATCTACATTGACACGTTGTGAGCTTGTAGACTGGCCATTTGAACTATTCAAAAATGTTTTGCAAAATAGTAAAAAAAAAAAGGCAAAGAAGTTTAGGGATAAGGGGTTTAGCGCTGATGAAAATGGAACCCATGGTCTACTAGCAAGGTTTAAAAATCTACCCTAATCTACTCACTGCAAATACCCTACATTTGCCTTAAAGGGGCATTCCACTCATTTTCAACATTTTACTATGTCATTAATGTACCTTAGAGCTGTTGTGTGGAAATAATACAAACGTTCCCCCATTCTGTGTTTCCTAGAACTAGAGGTCTGAAAAAAAATCATTAACATGGTGAAACACATCTTGATGATGTCATCAAGATGTGTTTCACCATGTTAATGCTTTTTTTCATAATTACAGTTCTAGGAAACACAAAATGGGGGGACTTTTTTTTTAATTTCCAGCGACTAAGGTATATTAATAACATAGTCAAATGTTGAAAATGGGTGGTTTTCCCCTTTAATCCAAGATTCCACCAATGACAACCTTGTATAAGACAATATTTTCTAAATGTCATGATATGCTTTATGAATGAATGAATGATTGTATTAATTTAAGTGTCATGCCACCTTGTGGCCCATCATCCCTCATGAGATTATATAAGTTACAATAACCACTTATACACTTAGTTCTTCACTTATCCCATTCTGGGCGGGAACCCCTTTTGGTGTCAGCATTATGTTATGCTTTAGCTATTGAAAAATAGCAGATCTACAAGCTCGTAGCGCGCCACCGAGTGGCGCGAGTGGCGAGTGTTCTTTTTGTGCAAAACGAAATGCCCCAAAGTTTGCTGAAAATCTGTTCCCATCCTGCCAACAGAGTCTCTCCCCGTCCAACTTACTCCAACGTCGGAGGTACCAAAATATCTGCCAAGTCTATTTCGCACAACACTTGTTTGATTACATTTCAGTCAGCAATACTTTTTTTGTCATAACTTCGCCCGTCGATCGTGCAGTTTGAGTTGAGTCGGTGAAACGCGTCCTTTGGATTGTCGAAGAACAGGCAGAGATATCGATGTGACACTGTCGTCTGAGTCATCTCAGAACAGGCAGAGATATTGATGTCGTCTGAGTCATCTCAGAACAGGCAGAGATATTGATGTCGTCTGAGTCATCTCAGAACAGGCAGAGATATTGATGTCGTCTGAGTCATCTCAGAACAGGCAGAGATATCGATGTCGTCGGAGTCATCTCAGAACAGGCAGAGATATTGATGTCGTCTGAGTCATCTCAGAACAGGCAGAGATATCGATGTCGTCTGAGTCATCTCAGAACAGGCAGAGATATCGATGTCGTCTGAGTCATCTCAGAACAGGCAGAGATATCGATGTCGTCCGAGTCATCTCAGAACAGGCAGAGATATCGATGTCGTCTGAGTCATCTCAGAACAGGCAGAGATATTGATGTCGTCTGAGTCATCTCAGAACAGGCAGAGATATTGATGTCGTCTGAGTCATCTCAGAACAGGCAGAGATATCGATGTCGTCTGAGTCATCTCAGAACAGCCACACATCACAAGTTAAGCCATTCTGGACGGGAACCCCTTTGTGGTGTTTTTAAGCATTATTATGTTATGCTTTAGCTATTGAAAAATAGCAGATCTACAAGCTCGTAGCGCGGCACTTACGAGCTTTGTAGGTCTGCTATTTCTTTTTTAAATCGTGAAAATGTGGGCGCAAATCTTTGAATATATATATGGAACTACAACATTTTCAGATGGGGGTCGGAGGCCAATTACATATAATTCTGGGGGTTCTTGACATCAAAATGTTTGAGAACGACTGATAATAGAAACATAGGGTTTTTCAGAAAACGGTCAGGATTTAGAAGACATTTGTAGAATCGGCCTCAAATGGGTTAACCCATTCTGGACGGGAACCCGTTTTGGTGTTTTAACTAAGCCCCCTACCAGGGCCCAGTCCCGCCCCCTACCATGGCCCAGTCCCGCCCCCTACCATGGTCCAGTCCCGCCCCCTACCAGGGCCCAGTCCCGCCCCCTACCATGGCCCAGTCCCGCCCCCTACCATGGCCCAGTCCCGCCCCCTACCATGGCCCAGTCCCGCCCCCTACCATGGCCCAGTCCCGCCCCCTACCATGGCCCAGTCCCGCCCCCTACCATGGCCCAGGAAATGAATCCCAATGCATTTTTCCAATAGACATTTCAAAAAGTATTTATTTAAAGACGTTTACGCCGCGGACAAAGCCAACTCGAGTCGTGACAACTCATGACAACACAAACAATATTTTGGACCAAACAAATAATTACAAAGAAGAAAAACAACAAAAAAAGTGTTTTTTTCTTCTTTCTAATTATTTGTTCGGCCCAAAAAATTGTGTTTGTTGTCATGATTTGTCACGACTCGAGTTGGCTTTGTCCGCGGCGTAAACGTCTTTAAATAAATACTTTCTGAAATGTCTATGGGGAAAATGAACGGAGAATAATTTCCTGGGCCCTGGTAGGGGGCGGGACTGCGACGCTCTATTCCACTAAGAAGTGTGATCCAAACTGAACAATGTGTCCAGAACCGAACCTCTGAAGTTCTGCGGTGGCTTTTCTTTGAACGCATGTCCCAAATTATAAAATTGGGACGGTTGCTGACTGAGCAAAACCATCACAACATGAAAGAGAACAGATCATGAAATTGGAGCATTATGATGTAAAAAGTGTCTTTGTTATTTTCTTTTCATCTTCCATTATAACACATTTTGAGATTCTAAAAATGTCTTCTACATCCTGACAGTTTTCTGAAAAAGCTGTGTTTCTACGTCAGTCGTTTTTCGATTTTTCAAAAAATACCAGACCTACAAGCTCGTAGCGCGCCACTCGGTGGCGCGCTACGAGCTTGTAGGTCTGCTATTTTTCAATAGCTAAAGCACAACATAATGCTAACACCAAAACGGGGTTCCCGCCCAGAACGGGATAATCTACCATTATTAATTTTTTTAAATCTACAACAGTGGTTCTCAACCAGTGGTCCGGGGACCACCAGTGGTCCTTTTGAGGAGGTTCCAGGTGGTCCCCAGGTTGCTAAATGATGGAGAGTTGGTAACCAAATGGACCCTTATAGATCTTTAGCCCTACGGGTCCATTTGGTTTCATTTTACGCCGAGTCCCATGAGTTACGTTATTGTTAAACATCTGTATTACTTCATTTACAAGAAGTCGACATAATTAGATTCAATTTAGAATAAGTTATTTTTGATCGTTTGCCTGTCGTCTCTCCTAATGGTACCAACATCAATACAGCATGGAATTGTGGACAACATTTTATCCAACGATAACCAAATATTCTTTAGTTTTGGGTCTGAGAGGCTAAATGTCATCAAACGGTGGTCCGTGGCTCAAATGGGTCTGAGAGGCTAAATGTCATCAAACGGTGGTCCGTGGCTCAAATGGGTCTGAGAGGCTAAATGTCATCAAACGGTGGTTCCGTGGCTCAAATGGGTCTGAGGGGCTAAATGTCATCACATGGTGGTCCGTGGCTCAAATGGGTCTGAGAGGCTAAATGTCATCACATGGTGGTCCGTGGCTCAAATGGGTCAGAGAGGCTAAATGTCATCAAATGGTGGTCCGTGGCTCAAATGGGTCTGAGAGGCTAAATGTCATCACATGGTGGTCCGTGGCTCAAATGGGTCTGAGAGGCTAAATGTCATCAAACGGTGGTCCGTGGCTCAAATGGGTCTGAGAGGCTAAATGTCATCAAACGGTGGTCCATGGCTCAAATGGGTCTGAGAGGCTAAATGTCATCACATGGTGGTCCGTGGCTCAAATGGGTCTGAGAGGCTAAATGTCATCAAACGGTGGTCCGTGGCTCAAATGGGTCTGAGAGGCTAAATGTCATCAAACGGTGGTCCGTGGCTCAAATGGGTCTGAGAGGCTAAATGTCATCACATGGTGGTCCGTGGCTCAAATGGGTCTGAGAGGCTAAATGTCATCAAACGGTGGTCCGTGGCTCAAATGGGTCTGAGAGGCTAAATGTCATCAAACGGTGGTCCGTGGCTCAAATGGGTCTGAGAGGCTAAATGTCATCAAACGGTGGTCCGTGGCTCAAATGGGTCTGAGAGGCTAAATGTCATCACATGGTGGTCCGTGGCTCAAATGGGTCTGAGAGGCTAAATGTCATCAAACGGTGGTCCGTGGCTCAAATGGGTCTGAGAGGCTAAATGTCATCACATGGTGGTCCGTGGCTCAAATGGGTCTGAGAGGCTAAATGTCATCAAACGGTGGTCCGTGGCTCAAATGGGTCTGAGAGGCTAAATGTCATCAAACGATGGTCCGTGGCTCAAATGGGTCTGAGAGGCTAAATGTCATCATGGTGGTCCGTGGCTCAAATGGGTCTGAGAGGCTAAATGTCATCAAATGGTGGTCCGTGGCTCAAATGGGTCTGAGAGGCTAAATGTCATCAAACGGTGGTCCGTGGCTCAAATGGGTCTGAGAGGCTAAATGTCATCAAACGGTGGTCCGTGGCTCAAATGGGTCTGAGAGGCTAAATGTCATCAAACGGTGGTCCGTAGCTCAAATGGGTCTGAGAGGCTAAATGTCATCAAACGGTGGTCCGTGGCTCAAATGGGTCTGAGAGGCTAAATGTCATCAAACGGTGGTCCGTAGCTCAAATGGGTCTGAGAGGCTAAATGTCATCAAACGGTGGTCCGTAGCTCAAACGGCCAATACATAAATAATGGTCCTTGATATGAAAAAGGTTGAAAAACACTGCTCTACTCACAGAGTGTCACGTTGTGACCTGATGTTAGACGACACAGAGCGTACGGTTCACTTAGATATGTTACCGTAGTTGAAAAGAGCAACATAATGTACTGCAGCCTTAAGAACTAACGGTTCCCGAGCCGGCTGGCGAGCCATGTGACCCAAAGGCCATGTGACCCATAGGCCATGTGACCCAAAGGTCATCATGGCACGGGTCTACCTCCTGTCCCCAGCCTGCAGGGCAGATTCATGTACCATGTACACCCCCTGGCCAGTATTTCACGGGGTCTTGACCCCATAATCCAAGCCCTGAGGCCCCTCTGAGGGCCACGACGCAGCTAGGGTGGCATATATAGGGTACCGTTTTTAATAGTCTTTGACCGAGGATTGAACCCTCGCCGACCTCGCGGTGTCTCCCAGGGCGTGCAGACAGTCTCAACACGAGGCCACTGAGCTCGTCGGAAAACGACACAAGGCGCACGCGTCTGATTCATCTGGAGAGGTCAGCTCTCTCTCTAGTCGACAGTGTTGGCACGGAGTGAAACGGACGAACGTATTCTGCCCCACAGGCAGGCAGGCTCGTCCAGCTGTGCTGATTCAATCTCTGTCAAAGAGACTCCACCACCGGGCAGACAACCAGCACTGATCCCAGGTCATCTCCATCAAAGAGACTCCACCACCGGGCAGACAACCAGCACTGATCCCAGGTCATCTCCATCAAAGAGACTCCACCACCGGGCAGACAACCAGCGCTGATCCCAGGTCATCTCCATCAAGCGCGCCACCGAGTGGCGCGCTACGAGCTTGTAGATCTGCTATTTTTCAATAGCTAACATAATGCTTAAAACACCAAAAGGGGTTCCCGCCCAAAATGGGTTAAAGGGGCATTCCATTCATTTTCAACATTTTCCTATGTCATTAATATACCTTAGAGCTGTTGTGTGGAAATAATAAAAAAGTTCCCCCATTCTGTGTTTCCTAGAACTTTCTTTCCTAGAAGTATGACAAAAATAATTAACATGGTGAAACACATCTTGATGACATCATCAAGATGTGTTTCACCATGTTAATGATTCTTTTCAGATCTCCAGTTCTAGGAAACACAGAATGGGGGAACTTTTTTTATTATTTCCACACAACAGCTCTAAGGTATATTAACTCTTTGAGAGTTTCATGGATTTCTATATAGTTTTTAGACTTCTCTATGGCAGAATGGCGTTTTTGAATGATTTATTGAAAATTCTCTGCTGTGAATGTGTGACAACGACAGACCTTCAGAGAAAGCTTGGCTTGTCTGCTTCCAGGAAAAAAATGAACTGAGTTGATAAAATGTTTAGTTGTGGTGTTGGAAGCCATTTAAAAGAGCCTGCATTTACACTGGGTAGTGTTTCTAGGACAACAAAAAAAGTTATGACCGGTTGAAGTTTTATTTTCTAAATAACTTTTTTTCTGCTGGGCGTACATAGCCATGCAATATCTCATTTTAAAGGGTGAGTTGTCTAGTTCAATTAAAATACAATAAAAAGTTTCTCACATGTACCACTGTAGATATTTTGCCATCTATAAATAGCATGGTCAGTCATGATCAATCTGACCTATCCAGCTAAAAGTCCCCCTAGCTCTGAAATGGAACATCATATAAACTCAATTCTTTTTTGGGGTAAAATTAGACATTCTAACGCACATTTTGATATATACCATGTTTACATAGTCTTACCAGTACCGTGTCTATTCATGCATGTATCTCAAAAACCTGTTGTGAAGAAACAGTTTTGATAAAAAACTCATCCAAGGACATTGTTTTGATATGACTTTGTGCCCATGATATGTATCAAAATATAGACTTGAATGTATACTGTATTATAACAAAAAAATTGGGTTCTTACCATCTACCGTTACAGAGTAAATCACAGTTGAAACTCGCTTAGTCAAACCATAAACCTCAGACTAGTGAACAAAATAGCCATGACAGGTCTAACTCATTGTAAAAGCTTGTCTTTTATTTTTTATGACTAACATAATACAATTATAATAAATATTACAGAAAATAAATAGGCCTACATACAAAACAGTTGTCCCCAAACTCCCCAGTGTCCCCAAACCACTGCATTCCAGTTGTTCTTGACGGTGTGTGTGTGTGTAGGCTAAATTTAAAAAAAACAACAACTGAAATGAATGAATGCATCCGGTTCAGTGTCGGAGAACTCCATCGCAGTCTTGACTCTTCGTCTTCATCATCATCATCATCATCCTCCTCATCTGATGCCAGTTCTAAATATATAAAAAATAAACATTTAGCTGTAGTCAGCCCGGCCAATAGCCAGTTGGGGGGGGGGGGGGACGTAGGCTATCTGACATCATCGTCATCATCATCATCACACGGAGACACACTAAACAATGTACAATCATGATTGTATACAATATACAATGAATGCAATTATCATGCAAGCTCAGACGTCAATGAAACGTCATACAGATCTTATATAATACGCTACTGTTAGCTTCACTCCCCGTCCCCCCTCCGATCCTTGTAGCAACGTCATCATAACCACGCGTTGCTTCAGTAAACGATGCATGTTTGTTCTCCGTCTTTGTAGACAGTAAATAAAAGGAGCGAACATTACTCTAAAGAGCAGATCGCCTATAAGGCACGCTACAATATAAAATACTTGTACTGCCATGCGTGCATGCCTGCTACGATACATTTGTACTGCACAAACCAACCGATCGACACCAACCCCCCCTCCAGCCCTTAGCCAGCACCAATGCACCGACCAACACCATTAGCCAGCACCTTCGGTGCTGGCTAATGGCTGGGGGCCATCGTGGTGAGTCATTCTGGCGTCATGATCTGACTAGTAGTAGTAATTATCCAAGCATCTATTTGTAGCGATCATCTTATGATTTCTGATCACTATAGAAGGGCATTTTCTACAATAAGATTACCTCAAAACATTCCGGGTTGATCGTCTTCTTCAATGGTTTCCCGGTATAGCTCATCGGACGACGATGGGGAGACAATGAAAAAAGGAGGGAGGGAGCAGCGAGTCTCGCTGTAAGCACTGGACCAGGGCTACTCCGCCTGGAGAAGGCGACTGGGACGCGTATGGATCAATACTACTACCACAAAACTCGCTCAAATAAATAGTACTGCTTTCAACTTTTTCTGCTAGAAAATCGCTCGGGCGAGACGGCAAACAGGCAAAACAATGATAACTATGAAGACTCCCTCTGCCCCCACTGTTTACAGGGGGTGGGACCAGCTTCCAATGGCAACACGTACACGTGTGTCACGTGACACGGGTTTTCTGGGTAATGTAGTTGGAATATAAGCTCAGGAATTTAAACAGCGCTTCGGAGCATATTAATATGTTTAGATTCATCAAAAACTGTGAAGACGCCAATTGGCGTCATTGATCATTTACGGAATTCTGATGAAGACGCCAATTGGCGTCTTTCATCTTCTAAGGGTTAATGACATAGTAAAATGTTGAAAATGAGTGGAATGCCCCTTTAAGTAATTTAGGACTGATTCTACTAAATGTCTTGTAAATCATGACAGTTTTCTGATAAACCCTTATGTGTTTCTATGTCAGTCGTTCTTTCTCAACCTTTTTCACGTCAAGGAGCCCCAGAATGATCTGGATTTGGCCGCCGACTGGAATGACGATGATTGTTATCATTTATTTAAATCATAGTGAAACCATCTAGATTATGCAAATTGTCGGTTCATTTTGCACATATACATAAACCATCATCTATAGATTTGTGTGCACAGCGGCAGCGGGCACAAAGGGTATATGCAAATTGTCGGTTGAACCCCTTTTGGTGTTTTCAGCATTATGTTATGCTTTAGCTGTTGAAAAATAGCAGATCTACAAGCTCGTAGCGCGGCACTCGGTGCCGAGCTTGTAGGTCTGCTATTTTTTTAAAAATCGTGAAAATGTAGTGCAAATCTTTCAATATATATTATTTCAGAGCGAACGTTTTGAACTCATATCTTTGCTTATGGGGAGGGGGGGTGGGGGGGGGTCCCTGGAACAACATGTCATCAGATGGGAGTCAAATACAGATAATTCTGGGGGTCCTTGACATGAAAAAGGTTGAGCAGCACTGATATAGAAACATGACGAAGACATTTTGTAGAATCTAGTGTCTAAATGTGTTAATTAAACTATAGTAGTGTACTGAATACATCCAGGCCATATTTCATGCTTGATGCCAACATGAAAGAGCTGCAGGTTTCAACCACGCTGTCTGGACCCGGCCGAGCGAACACACACACACACACACACACACACACACACACACACACACACACACACACACACACACACACACACACACACACACACACACACACACACACACACACACACACACACACACACACACACACACACACACACACACACACACACACACACACACACACACACACACACACACACACACACACAGAGTCTGGACGCGGGCCATCCGAGCGAACACACACCAGACACCAGACCGCACCAACCGTGCAGGGCAGACTGCATCTGTGCACAGCTGGGGGGGGGGGGGGGGGGGGTGGAGAGTGGGGGGGGTGGGGGGTGGGAGTGTGTGTGGGGGGTGGGGTGGGGTGGTGGGGAGTGGGGGGGGGGTGCGTACAGGGCCGTGCACAGAGTGTTATAGAGAGGCAGGAGCTGAGATAGCGAAAATAGCAGATCTACAAGCTCACAATAGGGCATTCACTTTTCTAGTAATTTTTGAGTGGTGCAACCACTCCCTTACGGAGCTATGTGGGTTAGGGTGCCTGGCTGGGTATGAGCACGAAAACAGCATGGTTGTTTTTCACCACCTGTGCGCACACAAACACACACACACACACACATATTAACTGTATATATGATGATTTTGGGTGTGCCAGTACAGTACAGTGACAGTACAGTACAGTACAGTAGAGGGACCCCCACACGGTAACTCTGTCATTTCTCAACCGTTTCGGACGCGGGGCGGCTCGCCGGAACCGGCCCTCACAAAAAAGGGGGGCAGGGGGCTGAAGCCCCCTTTGATGTCTATGTGTGCACGTCCCGGGGTGGGGGCTCGGGGGGTGTGTGTGGGGGGCTGTGAGGAGATGAGAGGGGGGGGGGGGGGGCATTAGGGCAGGAGGAGGAAGAATGAGTGTGTGCGGTGGTGCGGGGGTGGGGGAGGGTGGGGTGATGGGGGAGGGGAGGTCGACAGACTGACCCTTTGCTTGCCGTCTGGACGTGGTATTGATACGCACACACACGCACGCACAGACGCACGCACGCACGCAAGCACAGTAAAATCCTCAAAACTGAGAGTGTACTGAGAGAAAAT
>NC_136803.1:332500-402500 GCF_951216825.1 Electrona antarctica | reverse complement strand
AAACACCAACAGGGGGTTCGATCCGTCCTGAATGTTGTAAACACCAACAGGGGGTTCGATCCGTCCTGAATGTTGTAAACACCAACATGGGGTTCGATCCGTCCTGAATGACCTCCGCGGCGATAATGGGGACAGCATTGATTGGACGCTCGCTCTCGCCTCCGTCTCTCCCACAGAGGAGAGAGATCGCTCGCTTCGACCCTAAAAACGAGAGTTTTAGGTGCAATTTAAAGTATGTCAGGAAACCCGAGGTTTAGTATAGGTTAGGTCAGGTCAGTGAGGTCACGTTGACAAAGTTACACATCACCACCCATCACCGCAAACCAGGCATACTTAATGAACTGGTGGACGTGTCCACATAAAAACGACTTTTTGGAAATAAATATTCCTCCTTATATAACAATAAGACCTGATGATCGTGTTTTAGGGTGGGAAAAAAGATCATGGCACTCCATCTTTATTTATATGTATAGTGTCATTATATAGATATGTTCTAGATACGTTCTTAGCTTACGCATGTTTCGAGATAAATGCATTTTACATATGTGATGTATTCCCATGCTTTTTGTTCTTGCTTAATGTGAGTCGCTCTGGATTAAGAGCGTCTGCTAAATGCCTAAATTGTAAATTGTAAATTGTAGAATGGTCCTGTTCGGTAACTCTCTTCCAGCCCAGTAGCATCAATCTGCTGCTGATGTTCCTGACAGCTGGAAGGCAGTTGCTATGGTTACAGGTATAATAATAAAGTACAATAACACATTCAGGACGGGAACCCCCGTTGTTTTAAGCATAATTATGTCAACAACACTTTTTAGCTTTTGAAAAATAGCAGATCTACAAGCTCATAGCGCGGCACCGAGTGCCGCGCTATGAGCTTGTAGATCTGCTTTTTTTTGAAGAATCGGGGAAATGTGGCGCAAATGTGGAATGTATATTCTTTCAGAGCGAACGTTTTTAACTCATATCTTTGCTTCTGGGGGGGATTTTGAGATGGGGGGGGGGGGGGGGGGGGGTCGGCGGCCAAATACATATCATTTTGGGGGTCCTTGACATGAAATAGTTTGAGAACCACTGACATGGAAACATGGTTTCTTTTCAGAAAACTGTCATGATTTAGAAGGCATTATTTTGTAGAATCAGGTCTCAACGGGATAAGGCAGAGTATTGTTGTTCTAGAGACCATTGTCAGAGGACTACAGAGGTCTGTGTTCAGAGGACTACAGAGGTCTGTGTTCAGAGGACTACAGAGGTCTGTGTTCAGAGGACTACAGAGGTCTGTGTTCAGAGGACTACAGAGGTCTGTGTTCAGAGGACTGCAGAGGTCTGTGTTCAGAGGACTACAGAGGTCTGTGGTCAGAGGACTACAGAGGTCTGTGTTCAGAGGACTACAGAGGTCTGTGGTCTGTGGACAGAGGACTACAGAGGTCTGTGTTCAGAGGACTACAGAGGTCTGTGTTCAGAGGACTACAGAGGTCTGTGTTCAGAGGACTGCAGAGGTCTGTGTTCAGAGGACTACAGAGGTCTGTGTTCAGAGGACTACAGAGGTCTGTGTGATCAGAGGACTACAGATGTCTGTGTTCAGAGGACTACAGAGGTCTGTGTTCAGAGGACTACAGAGGTCTGTGTTCAGAGGACTACAGAGGTCTGTGGTCAGAGGACTACAGAGGTCTGTGGTCAGAGGACTACAGAGGTCTGTGTTAAGAGGACTACAGAGGTCTGTGGTCGGAGGACTACAGAGGTCTGTGGTCGGAGGACTACAGAGGTCTGTGTTCAGAGGACTACAGAGGTCTGTGTTAAGAGGACTACAGAGGTCTGTGGTCGGAGGACTACAGAGGTCTGTGGTCGGAGGACTACAGAGGTCTGTGGTCGGAGGACTACAGAGGTCTGTGGTCGGAGGACTACAGAGGTCTGTGTTCAGAGGACTACAGAGGTCTGTGTTCAGAGGACTACAGAGGTCTGTGGTCAGAGGACTACAGAGGTCTGTGGTCGGAGGACTACAGAGGTCTGTGGTCTGTGGACAGAGGACTACAGAGGTCTGTGTTCAGAGGACTACAGAGGTCTGTGTTCAGAGGACTACAGAGGTCTGTGTTCAGAGGACTATCAGAGGTCTGTGTGTTCAGAGGACTACAGAGGTCTGTGTTCAGAGGACTACAGAGGTCTGTGTTCAGAGGACTACAGAGGTCTGTGTTCAGAGGACTACAGAGGTCTGTGTTCAGAGGACTACAGAGGTCTGTGTTCAGAGGACTACAGAGGTCTGTGTTCAGAGGACTACAGAGGTCTGTGGTCAGAGGACTACAGAGGTCTGTGGTCAGAGGACTACAGAGGTCTGTGTTCAGAGGACTACAGAGGTCTGTGTTCAGAGGACTACAGAGGTCTGTGTTCAGAGGACTACAGAGGTCTGTGTTCAGAGGACTACAGAGGTCTGTGTTCAGAGGACTACAGAGGTCTGTGTTCAGAGGACTACAGAGGTCTGTGTTCAGAGGACTACAGAGGTCTGTGTTCAGAGGACTACAGAGGTCTGTGTTCAGAGGACTACAGAGGTCTGTGTTCAGAGGACTACAGAGGTCTGTGTTCAGAGGACTACAGAGGTCTGTGTTCAGAGGACTACAGAGGTCTGTGGTCAGAGGACTCTCATGAAGCATCCACTCGTACTCAAAGTGTTTCGACCGATCCGTCAAGCTAAATGAGAGACACAGACACACAAACAGAGATTCCCTGAACACAGACCGGAGCCCTTTGGGCAAACTAATGAGGCCTACAGGCGGGTATACCTTCACCCCCCCCCCCCCCCCCGCTGCGCTGTTTAGAAGACAAAACACAGTCACAGTTTGGGCTGTTTTCACCGGCAGCCGCGATCGCGCGGGTTGGGGAGGGAGGGACAGACAGACAGACAGACAGACCACATGGGGTCTATTCCATCTCCACAGAAGCACGGTTTCCAACTTCCATACCCCCCGGCTCATTGAACGCACACAGCATCTAGGTTCCTTGTTTCGTTGGGGGGGCTGCGGACCCAGGTTACAGGTGTACAGTACTGTACAGTAATGTATGTACAGTCATTCCATTAACACCATTCAGAGCAGGAACCCTTTCTGGTGTTTTGAGCATTATGTCATACTTTGGCTATTGAAAAATAGCACTCACGCACACACGCACGCACGCACGCACGCAGACACGCACGCAGACACGCACGCACGCACGCACGCACGCAGACACGCACGCACGCAGACACGCACGCACGCACGCACGCACGCACGCAGACACGCACGCACGCACGCACGCACGCACCACTCTACCCCTTAGCACAGAAAGATGATTGTTATAAGGAGATGAATAATGGCCGCCATGTGCCGTTCATGGAAAACGTTATCGATTGACAGAAAATGAACTGCAGAACATTTCCGTAATAATCGAACGGTCGGCGTCACGCGCTCATTACCATACTGTACCTACTGCACGGTCTAAATTAACCCATTTAGACCCGAGGACGATTCTACAAATGTCTTCTAAATCCTGACAGTTTTCTTGAATAACCTCATGTTTCTATGTCAGTGGTTCTCAGACTATTTCATGTCAAGGACCCCCAGAATAATCTGTATTTGGTCGCCGACCCCCATCTGAAAACATGTTGTTCCAATGACCCTCCTCCCAGAAGCAAAGATTTGAGTTAAAAACGTTGGATCTGAAAGAATATACATTCAAAGATTTGCACCACATTTTTTTCAAAAAATAGCAGACCTACAATCTATACAATGCTATTGAAAAATAGCAGATCTACAAGCTCGTAGCTTGTAGATCTGCTATTTTTCAATAGCTAAAGTATAACACAATGCTTAAAACACCATAAGGGGTTCCCGTCCAGAATGGCTTAATCGCATAGGCTGAACGATCAGCTGAAATGGAGATTGATCGATTGTGCAGCGGACTATTAAATATGTATGGAGGCAAGAAGTGTGGCCAAGTACAGTACAGTACAGTACAGTACAGTACAGTACAGTACAGTACAGTACAGTACAGTACAGTGCCCTCTGGAACTCTCTCCCCTTGGAGATTCGCCAGACTCCTACATTGGACTCTTTCAAGTCTGCACTGAAGAGACATTTGTTCACTTTGGCTTTTGGCAACTAGTTTGTTGTCTCCACCAGGCCGAAGGCATGGTGAGAGAGTATGTTGTCTCCACCAGGCCGAAGGCATGGTGAGAGAGTATGTTTTGCACTCCGTCCGTGTGTGTGTGTGTCCGTGTGTCCGTGTGTCCTTCCGTCCGTCCGTTACCAGCTAATCTCCGGCACCGTTAACCCGGTCGATGCCAAACTTTGCACACACACTCCCTAGATGCCAACGATGAACCTCTGCCCCGCATTTTCCAGAACGGCCTGTTATAGCGCCACCATGAGGCAGCTTTTCACATTTGTTACCTAAAACTGCACCGATCTGCGTGAAACGTTGCATGCACACTCCCTAGAGGCCACGGACAAACCTTTGACCTGCATTTTCCGCATCTGCCTTTTATAGCGCCACCAGGAGGCCGACTTTTGTAAAACACATTTTTGGATATTACTCCTCCAGATTCTGTCCAAAAATCTCACAAATCGTTACACAGTATCTCTATGGTCATGTGCTCAAGTCGGATCTGTCCGATATTTCATATTCCACCCTAATTGGCTACAATTGCCTTTCACAGTTTGCAAGATTGCCCCGTTTTGAACAAAAGCCTCAAATCATGAACACAGCATGCAATTTACGTGAAATCTTTCACACATTTTCTTACTAGGCTGAGGAATATATCCCACCCTTTTCACATTGGCCTGTTATAGCGCCACCAACAGGTTGATTTTTGCAAAACAGGTTGATTGGAACAAAATGCCTCAAATCATCCAATTGCCATACAAGGCAAACATGTTTCTATTACTACTAAACATTTTGCCAAACATCTCACACAGTCCTATCCTCCTGGTGGAGACCTGTGCCCAGAAGGGCACTTTTTCTAGTTTGTTTTGTTTTTTGTTTTGTAAAGCGTCCTTGGGTTTCTTGAAAGGCGCTATATAAATCCAAGTTATTATTATTAATATTATTAGTACAGTACAGTACAGTACAGTACAGTACAGTACAGCTGTCTGGATGTTCGGTGGTGAGGTGACCACCGCTCCGGTGGTGAGCTGACCACCGCTCCGGTGGTGAGCTGACCACCGCTCCGGTGGTGAGCTGACCACCGCTCCGGTGGTGAGCTGACCACCGCTCCGGTGGTGAGGTGACCACCGCTCCGGTGGTGAGGTGACCACCGCTCCGGTGGTGAGGTTACCACCGCTCCGGTGGTGAGGTGACCACCGCTCCGGTGGTGAGCTGACCACCACTCCGGTGGTGAGGTGACCACCGCTCCGGTGGTGAGGTGACCACCGCTCCGGTGGTGAGGTGACCACCGGAGCTGAAATAACGTTGAGCGGTGGTGAGTAAAAACAGAGAGGTGGCGGTGGAGGTGGTATGCTCTTCACTGCGGCTCCGTGACGTCATGTTGTAGTTCGGTGGTCACCTCACCACCGATAAATCCAGACTATGAATATGTCTTATATGGGGTGGAGGTCCTGCTAAAGGCTTATACAATACAGTCAATAGATCTTTTCCCACTACCCTCCCTACCAGCACTTCTCTCAGTCAAAGTGCTGCTTTTACCAGAGATAGTGTTTTTTCCAAAAGCATTGTCTGTCTCTAAAAAAGCTACAGTAGAAAGAGATAACAAAAAAATTGTCTTAAGAAACTAAAAACGTCAAACGCTGTTCCTAGTTATTTCGGTACGCACTGTTCAACTCATCACACAGTAACACGGTCACTGCCAGACACGGTGGAGGAGTTGGAATGGAAAATCTTCCAGCATAAAAAAAACAAAAAAAAAAAAAAAACAGTTTTGTCATCTATGCTAATGCCAAAAGAACATAACACCTCAAACATGGTGTATTTTTACCGCTCCCCATTGTGTGTGTGTGTGTGTGTGTGTGTCTGTGTGTGTGTGTGTGTGTGTGTCTGTGTGTGTGTGTCTGTGTGTGTGCGTGTGTGTGTGCGCGCATGCGTGTGTGTCTGTGTGCCTCTGTGTGTGTCTCTGTCTGTGTGTGTGTCTGTGTGTCTGTGTGCCTGTACGTATGTGTGTCTGTATGTGGGTGCGTGCGTGCGTGCGTGCGTGCGTGCGTGCCTGCGTGCGTGCGTGCGTGCGTGCGTGACGTGCGTGCGTTGCTAGGTCACCGAGTCTGGTCCTGCTACAGACTCAGAGTTTAATATGTAAATCTTTCCAGACATGCAAATCTCTGCATTCACCGTTTCGCTCTTTTTTATTCCATCCACCTAAAGAACCTTAACCCCTTCAGGACGGATCCAACCCATGTTGGTGTTTTAAGCATTATGTTGAGAAAAAAAACAGCAGATCTACAAGCTTGTAGATCTGTAGATCGTGAAAATGTGGGCGCAAAGCTTCGAATATATATTCTTTCAGAGCGAACGTTTTTAACTCAAATCTTTGCTTCTGGGAGGAGGGTCCCTGGAACTAAATATTTTCATATGGGGGTCGGCGGCCAAATACAGATAATTCTGGGGGTTCTTGACATGGTTGAGCAACTTAGAATACTTTTTATTTAAAATCGGTCTAAAGTGTTAACGATATAAACAGTATAAATAAATAAAAAAATAAAAAAATAAAAAAATACAGCCCAGACCTTAAAGAGAAGCAACAAGTAACAGAAGTTAAAAGTGCATTTCAATGATTTCCATCGCCTTCCTTTTTGTGTGATTTTTGTTAACGGGACGACAAAAAGGCAGAACACACGTTTTTATTCAAAACTGTTCCCTTTTGTTCAATGTCAAATCAATACCATGTATGACCAGTAGGGCTTTCAAACCATTACAATAGTACAATCAGAGTAATCACAGCTTAAAAATGTATTACCCCATTTTGGGCGGGAACCCCTTTTGGTGTTAGCATTATGTTTTAGCTATTGAAAAAAATCATATCTACAAGCTCGTAGCACGCCACCGAGTGGCGCGCTACGAGCTTGTAGGTCTGATATTTTTGAAAAATCGAAGAACGACCGACATAGAAACATAGCTTTTTCAGAAAAACTGTCAGGATGTAGAAGACATTTGTAGAATCTGATTTCAGGTCAAAATGGGTTAATTACGAATAATCACCGTTCGAACTACAGTATGTCCAAAATGTTATCTCTGTATATTGTTGTGGGAACGGTAGGGAAGCCGTTTAAAAAAGGAGCCGTTTGCCCCCGTGACCAGACTACGGAAAAGCGGTTGAAGATGGATGGATGGATGTGTTTTTAGACAAGGCTTCTCTTTCCATCTGGTTTTGGAACCGTCAGCCGTCAGAGCGACGAGTGGACGGGATTATGGGCTGTTTGGGGCAGGACGTCCTAGCCTGGCTAATAAGCCAGACCGAATCAGCCGTTGGCAAAAAAGAATTGCCTGCCGGCGGATTACGGTCTGGAGAGGCTCAATTGTACGCCCATTTCCTACACCAGAGAACTGGTGTGGCCAATCGGGACACGGTATGCAATATGGGCGGGCTTTGGTACAGTGACGTTCAATGCTTGAGACCTTTGACTGACAGTAGCTCTGACCAATTGTGTCAAAGAGAAAATGTTTGAACCCGCCCCCTGGGAAACAAGATCCGTACACAGCATCCAGACTCAAATACCACACGACAGTGTGATTTGAGTCTGGCTTATTAGCCAGGCTAAGGACGTCCAGCCATGCAGTAAATTGCGTCAACATTTTTACTTTTACAAATGAATTAACTCAGTTATTTTGACAGCCCTATTGACAGTAACATTCCATGATTCCAGTCTCTACACCCCCGCCTCGATAAAAGACCGACTCGCACTGCTGGTGCGTTCACACAAAACACCCTTTTCTTTCATTTTAACCCATTTAGACCCGAGATCAGATTCTAAAAATGTCTTCTACATCCTGACAGTTTTCTGAAAAAGCTATGTTTCTATGTCAGTCGTTCTTTGATTTTTCAAAAATAGCAGACCTACAAGCTCGTAGCGCGCCACTTGGTGGCGCGCTATGAGCTTGTAGATCTGCTATTTTTCAATAGCTAAAGCAAATGAAATGATATGATTTACCCAGGGTATCTGGGCTAAGCTCAAGAACTTGTTTCCAGCCAGGCCCTGCTCATAGAACATTTCATCGTAGTGGTTCAATGCCTTGTTCAAGGGCACTTCAGCGGTGGTAATTTTAACGTGTCGGACCGCTGATTCGAACTGGCGACCTTCCGGTATCAAGACCGCTCGGCAATCCGTTCGGCCACCGCTGCCACTGATATACAGTATGTATAGCATAACATAATGCTAACACCAAAAGGGGTTCCCGCCCAGAATGGGTTAAGGCTTAGTCTTCGAGGAATCGCTGGGGGAGTGTCATGGCTGCATTCGCTCAGATCGAAACATCGACATGATTCTCCGTCTCGCACCTTATTTATAAACCAACGCTTTCACGCTGGGCTGAGCTTATGGATTTCCTGCTTAGATCCATGAAGGGCCTGTGTGTGTGTGTGTGTGTGTGTGTGTGTGTGTGTGTGTGTGTGCTCTTCAGCGCAGTGATGGAAAAAGTATTGGTATTAAAATGTACTTAAAGTATCAAAAGTAGAAAGTACTAATTATGGAGAATGTCCCATTTCACTAGTTTTCAAATATATATATGTCGGTGTTGAGTCGGTCGGACCCACGGTTCTCCAGAACCACCATAAAAGGCTCTGGTCAGGCTCTGCCAGTGGGCCTAATGAGGCCAACTCCTTTCACCTGGTCAGGCTCTGCCAGTGGGCCTAATGAGGCCAACTCCTTTCACCTGGGCCAGGCTCTGCCAGTGGGCCTAATGAGGCCAACTCCTTTCACCTGGTCAGGCTCTGCCAGTGGGCCTAATGAGGCCAACTCCTTTCACCTGGGCCAGGCTCTGCCAGTGGGCCTAATGAGGCCAACTCCTTTCACCTGGTCAGGCTCTGCCAGTGGGCCTAATGAGGCCAACTCCTTTCACCTGGGCCAGGCTCTGCCAGTGGGCCTAATGAGGCCAACTCCTTTCACCTGGTCAGGCTCTGCCAGTGGGCCTAATGAGGCCAACTCCTTTCACCTGGGCCAGGCTCTGCCAGTGGGCCTAATGAGGCCAACTCCTTTCACCTGGTCAGGCTCTGCCAGTGGGCCTAATGAGGCCAACTCCTTTCACCAGCTTCTGCCTCAGCCAATTGAGGCTCAACCAATCAGGCTCTGCCAATTGATTGCCAAGTACACTTTTCAGTCTTCACACACACACACACACACACACACACACACACACACACACACACACACACACACACACACACACACACACACACACACACACACACACACACACACACACACACACACACACACACACACACACACACACACACACACACACACACACACACACACACACACACACACACACACACACACACACACACACACACACACACACACACACACACACACACACACACACACACACACGACGAGGTAAAGATGAAACGTTAAAATCAGAGGATGTCCCGCTGGAGCGAGCACGCACCGCTGCACGCACACACACACACACACACACACAGAGTGAGCACGTGCACACACACACACACAGAGCGAGCACGTGCACACACACACACACAGAGCGAGCACGCATCGTTGCTTTCAACAACATTTAAACAGATATATACATAATTAACAGGACTCTAAGAGATGCACTCTACTCAAAGCTAGCCCTGAAGCAGTGGCACGCACACACGCACGCACACACGCATGCACGCACACACGCACTCACTCTCAGCTCATTAAGAACAACACTGTAAAAATACAGAGTGTTCATTTAGCCCAGTATGGTGTACTGTAGCTAGTGTAAAAATGCAGAGTGTTCATTTAGACCAGTATGGTGTACTGTAGCTAGTGTAAAAATTCAGAGTGTTCATTTAGACCAGTATGGTGTACTGTAGCTAGTGTAAAAATACAGAGTGTTCATTTAGCCGAGTATGGTGTACTGTAGCTAGTGTAAAAATGCAGAGTGTTCATTTAGACCAGTATGGTGTACTGTAGCTAGTGTAAAAATACAGAGTGTTCATTTAGCCTAGTATGGTGTACTGTAGCTAGTGTAAAAATACACCACTGTCTAAACCAATAGAGGGATATGCGTGTGACATCATCATCATCTTCTTCATCATCATCATCATCATCATCATCATACCAGGAAGTTACGCAGGAACTAAGTGGCAAAAAAAACCTACTTTCTGGCCTTGATTGACAGCCCAGGCATTCAAACAAAAAAAAGTCCTGTCCGATTGCATTAAACGACATTAAACAATGTTAAAACTCACTTTGCCGCTCGATTTGCCTCATTCTCTTCATTCATGCGCGGCGCATAGCCTTTATACTTCTAAGACTCTAAGACTTCTAAGCATATTATTATGGAACAATCCACAAGGACCACCTTGGGACTGCAGTCATTTCATTAACCCGTTCTGGGCGGGAACCCCTTTTGGTGTTAGCATTATGTTATACTTTAGCTATTGAAAAATAGCAGATCTACAAGCTCATAGCGCGCCACTCGGTGGCGCGCTATGAGCTTGTAGATCTGCTATTTTCGAAAAATCGAAGAAACATAGCTTTTTCAGAAAACTGTCATTTTCAAACAGACATTTTTTTAGAATCTGATCTCACGTCAAAAATGGGTTAAAAGTACAATATTTGCCTCTGAGATGTAGTGGAGTAGAAGTAAAAGTACAAATACCTCAAGATTGTACTATTGTACAAACAAGTAAGTGAGTAGTAAAGATGTGGTTAGTCCTTGGGATGGTGTTCCATGGTGTTGTGAATCAATGCGTTATTTGGCCCAGAATATATGCACTTAAATACAGGTTATATATGCACATATATATATATAATATATGCACTTAAATACAGGTTATATATGCACATATATATATATAATATATGCACTTAAATACAGGTTATATATGTACATATATATATAATATATGCACTTAAATACAGGTTATATATGCACATATATATATATATAATATATGCACTTAAATACAGGTTATATATGCACATTATATATATATATAATATATGCACTTAAATACAGGTTATATATGCACATATATATATATAATATATGCACTTAAATACAGGTTATATATGCACATATATATATATAATATATGCACTTAAATACAGGTTATATATGCACATATATATATATATAATATATGCACTTAAATACAGGTTATATATGCACATATATATATAATATATGCACTTAAATACAGGTTATATATGCACATATATATATATAATATATGCACTTAAATACAGGTTATATATGCACATTATATATATATATATAATATATGCACTTAAATACAGGTTATATATGCACATATATATATAATATATGCACTTAAATACAGGTTATATATGCACATATATATATATATAATATATGCACTTAAATACAGGTTATATATGCACATATATATATAATATATGCACTTAAATACAGGTTATATATGCACATATATATATATATAATATATGCACTTAAATACAGGTTATATATGCACATATATATAATATATGCACTTAAATACAGGTTATATATGCACATATATATATATAATATATGCACTTAAATACAGGTTATATATGCACATATATATATATATAATATATGCACTTAAATAAAGGTTATATATGCACATATATATATATAATATATGCACTTAAATACAGGTTATATATGCACATTATATATATATATATAATATATGCACTTAAATACAGGTTATATATGCACATATATATATAATATATGCACTGATCTAGTTTGGCCTCAACATCTCACTTCACTCTGCAAAACGTGATAAGCTGCTCTACGGAAAACAGCATGTTCTCATCTTCACACAAACATACGTAAACTGTGCGCGAGAGCGTGTGTGTGTGTGTGTGTGTGTGTGTGTATGTGTGTGTATGTGTGTGTATGTGTGTGTGAGAGAGTGACTCACTGATGTATTTTTTGACACTTGTGTGACACTTTTCACACACAAACACAAACACACGCACGCACTCAAACATGTAATGTAGCCTATACTACCCCTGCACGCACACACCACTTCTGCAGATGTATATATACATGCAGTACAGTGCACAAAAGGTATGCACGCACGGCACGCACGCACGCACGCCATCACCAGTAGATGATTGTGTTTCGTGTCACTAGCACGTCTCATAGTGACGAACGGAGAGACAACGAGGTGACGAACGGAGAGACACCGAGGTGACGAACGGAGAGACACCGAGGTGACGAACGGAGAGACACCGAGGTGACGAACGGAGAGACAACGAGGTGACGAACGGAGAGACACCGAGGTGACGAACGGAGAGACACCGAGGTGACGAACGGAGAGACAACGAGGTGACGAACGGAGAGACACCGAGGTGACGAACGGAGAGACACCGAGGTGACGAACGGAGAGACACCGAGGTGACGAACGGAGAGACATTGAGAGACACCGAGGTGACGAACGGAGAGACACCGAGGTGACGAACGGAGAGACAACGAGGTGACGAACGGAGAGACAACGAGGTGACGAACGGAGAGACACCGAGGTGACGAACGGAGAGACAACGAGGTGACGAACGGAGAGACACCGAGGTGACGAACGGAGAGACACCGAGGTGACGAACGGAGAGACACCGAGGTGACGAACGGAGAGACACCGAGGTGACGAACGGAGAGACACCGAGGTGACGAACGGAGAGACACCGAGGTGACGAACGGAGAGACATTGAGAGACACCGAGGTGACGAACGGAGAGACACCGAGGTGACGAACGGAGAGACACCAAGGTGACGAACGGAGAGACACTGAGAGACACCGAGGTGACGAACGGAGAGACACTGAGAGACACCGAGGTGACGAACGGAGAGACACCGAGGTGACGAACGGAGACACCGAGGTGACGAACGGAGAGACACCGAGGTGACGAACGGAGAGACAACAAGGTGACGAACGGAGAGACAACGAGGTGACGAACGGAGAGACACCGAGGTGACGAACGGAGAGACACCGAGGTGACGAACGGAGAGACACCGAGGTGACGAACGGAGAGACACCGAGGTGACGAACGGAGAGACACCGAGGTGACGAACGGAGAGACAACGAGGTGACGAACGGAGAGACAACGAGGTGACGAACGGAGAGACACCGAGGTGACGAACGGAGAGACAACGAGGTGACGAACGGAGAGACAACGAGGTGACGAACGGAGAGACACCGAGGTGACGAACGGAGAGACAACGAGGTGACGAACGGAGAGACACCGAGGTGACGAACGGAGAGACACCGAGGTGACGAACGGAGAGACAACGAGGTGACGAACGGAGAGACACCGAGGTGACGAACGGAGAGACAACGAGGTGACGAACGGAGAGACACCGAGGTGACGAACGGAGAGACACCGAGGTGACGAACGGAGAGACACCGAGGTGACGAACGGAGAGACACCGAGGTGACGAACGGAGAGACACCGAGGTGACGAACGGAGAGACACCGAGGTGACGAACGGAGAGACACCGAGGTGACGAACGGAGAGACACCGAGGTGACGAACGGAGAGACAACGAGGTGACGAACGGAGAGACACCGAGGTGACGAACGGAGAGACACCGAGGTGACGAACGGAGAGACAACGAGGTGACGAACGGAGAGACACCGAGGTGACGAACGGAGAGACACCGAGGTGACGAACGGAGAGACACCGAGGTGACGAACGGAGAGACAACGAGGTGACGAACGGAGAGACAACGAGGTGACGAACGGAGAGACGCCGAGGTGACGAACGGAGAGACGCCGAGGTGACGAACGGAGAGACGCCGAGGTGACGAACGGAGAGACGCCGAGGTGACGAACGGAGAGACGCCGAGGTGACGAACGGAGAGACACCGAGGTGACGAACGGAGAGACACCGAGGTGACGAATGGAGAGACACCGAGGTGACGAACGGAGAGACAACGAGGTGACGAACGGAGAGACAACGAGGTGACGAACGGAGAGACAACGAGGTGACGAACGGAGAGACACCGAGGTGACGAACGGAGAGACACCGAGGTGACGAACGGAGAGACACCGAGGTGACGAACGGAGAGACAACGAGGTGACGAAGTGGAATGTGGAGGAAAGAGAACGGAATGGATGCACCAGAAATACCAGCGACGTCCAGGGTGTTTTAACCCATTCAGACCCAGAGACGTCACTGATGATTCATTTACTAAAACAAAACGACACACGTCGCACGGTGCCAGGCAACCGGGTGACGCGTCACAGGGT
This sequence comes from Electrona antarctica, assembly GCF_951216825.1. Taxonomy (NCBI): domain Eukaryota; kingdom Metazoa; phylum Chordata; class Actinopteri; order Myctophiformes; family Myctophidae; genus Electrona; species Electrona antarctica. The sequence goes on along the minus strand of NC_136803.1, from coordinate 388,113 downwards.
CTGCGCAGACATCACAGGGTCTGCGCAGACATCACAGGGTCTGCGCAGACATGACAGGGTCTGCGCAGACATCACGATGTCTGCACACACATCACCGGGTCTGCGCAGACATCACGAGGTCTGCACACACATCACCGGGTCTGCGCAGACATCACGAGGTCTGCACACACATCACAGGGTCTGCGCAGACATCACGAGGTCTGCACACACATCACAGGGTCTGCGCAGATGCATGTATATGTCTGAGGTGTAGTCCTGGAGGCCTGCGTGAAAAGTTAACGGTGCATGTGTGTGTGTGAGAGTGTGTGTGTGTGTGTGTGTGTAAATAGGCAACTGGCCTTCACACAGTGAGCAACTAGCTCACTGTGTGAAGAGTCCATCCAGTACATTATGGGAGGATTTGAGGAAGCTTTTCCTGGGGCGCTCTCTCTCTCTCTCTCCCCCCCCCCCCCCCCCCCCCACAGGCCACATCTCCTGCCCTGTGTCCCGTGGACACCGACACCAACCCTGCCACGGACCCTCGGGGGTCCTTTGTCACTCGGGGAGCGAGCATGGTTCCATCTGGCACCCTAAGGACGACCTGTGGCCCCCAGCCTCGCAGCAAAGCCCCCCCCCCCCCCCCCCCCCCCCTCTGAGGAAGACCTGCGGCAGCAAAGCCCCCCCCCCCCCCCCCCTGTTCCAGGCAAAGCCCCAGAAGTCAAGCCTGACCCGTGAGATTCTGCACAAAGTCAAGGACAAACACCTCTGGCTTCACAACTGCTGGAATGCACTGATAACATGGGTCTACTCTGTTGGTGTTAAAGGTCTGGGCGGGTTTTATGACCTCCATTGCACGCCCGCCCGCCCGCCCACCCACCCGCCCGCCCGCCCGATTCTGGATATTTCAGTGCTTTTGATTTGCCTGCAGTGTTGTTTTCGTCGACTAAAACTAAGACGAAAAATGTTCGTCGACTACCTTTCTTTCCACTGACGAAAACTACATGGAAACTAAATGAAAACTAACCCATGACGACTAAAACTAAGACTAAATATATATACTGACAATTGTCAACAAATAAAAACTAGACTAAAATGTTAGGAAGGTACTATAGTGGACAAGAGTATAAGTGTCAGGAATGAGTTACGGAGTAGGACCCAAAAGCAGGCAACCAGATGCAGAGTAGATTATCTTCAAGGTGTTTATTTGACTATAAATCAGGGGTATTCCAAAAGGCAAAACATAAGCAACAACAGACACAAAACTCACGCGACAGAGGTCTACTGTCCAACAAGGACACACTGCAAACAAAGGGCTTAAATAGACAGGGGGAACAGGACACAGGTGAACTCAATATACAATCAAACACAGGATAGGCTAACAGCCAAGAGGAGAATTAGCAAGAGAGGCCAACTTTGCTTTACTTCCCGTATAGCCCTTTCCACACCTAAGCGCAAAACGGTCGACAGTCACGCACTTCTTAAGCTCTGCGCAGCTTAAATTCCGAGTTTTTAGACAGCTGGTGGATGGAAAAGAAGCTCCACCTCCGCGGACTTTTTGCGCGGAGGAGAGCGTTTCCGGGAATCTGGCCGCCGCGCAAAAAGTCTGCGGAGGTGGAGCTTCTTTTCCATCCACCAGCTGTCTAAAAACTCGGAATTTAAGCTGCGCGCAGCCGAGAATGTGCGCGGCTCTTTCCATAGTGTGGCAGCACCTTATCTGCGTGAGGTGGGCGGTAACATTATTAGGAGACAGGAAGAATGTTGGAGTCTATTCATTTCCAATGGGAGAGTGAACGTGAACACAGCTTCTGAACCATTCCTTAACTCCATGGTCACTGAACTAAATACTGGACCCAATCATCACAAGGCACACAATATTTACAAGATATTCATAGTAAAGTGGCTTCTTTTAGCGAGACAAATCAGGAGAAAATCTACTTTGTTAATGACATTTCTTTATCCCAGCAACAAACTCTCGCGAGATTTGAGATGAGTCCGGAAGCGGCCTCTCTCTGTCCATCTGCAATTTCACGGACAACACATAGGGGGCGCTGACCCCATATTTAAGATGAGAATATGTGAATATGTGAATATTATAACGTGAAATGAATGGACATATTTAAAACGATCCTGAAACTATCCTTATGTGCCCAAATTAGAGCTGGCATAGCCTACTTGGTCTGCAGAGACAGGCAGATATGTAAGCATGGTTGAGGAGGATAGATTATGTAGTCTGTGTGATCTAAAGGAAATTGAAAATGAAATGCCATTCTACAACTCTATTAGGGAGAGACTTTTTAATAAGATAGATCCAAATCATGAATTTATAAATACAATACATACATATATATGGTTGGAGGACTTCGAGAAACTGAAAGGCCTATTTCAAAAGTACACCTTTTAATTTGCCTCATTCCTTGAAAAGGCCTGGTCAATGAGGAGGAGGGCCATTTGCATGTAAAATTACCTTGTTCATTTGTTTTCATTTTTGTTCAAATACTGTACAAATATGTATAATGCATCTTCTTCTATCGGGTTTCATGGCGGTTGGCAAACCTAAATGGTGCATTACCGCCACCTACTAGACTGAGTGTGGAAACAGTGTTGTTGTCAGGGGGGGGAGGGTGGGGGGGAGGTGGAGGTCGGGGAGAAGCAAACCACGCCTACTATATTTAGGAGACCATTAAATGGTCTCCTAAATATAAAAAAGCCTACAAATTTTGTAGGCTTTGTGTACCATTTCGCCTCTATGAAGTTGGCCCATCTTCATACACAAACCATCTTTGCTAAGAGGCAAACAGAACACAGGTGACTAGGATACAATAATCAGGTAGGTAAGACAGAACAGGAAACACCAACAAGAGGAGGCAGGAAGGCACAGAACAATACTACAAAACAAGACAACCAAAACAACAACAGTAACAGTAAACCAAAACCAAACACCACAAGGCCAAATACAAAACATACAGAACAAGTCCAAAACCTAATTAGGATTTAGGACTGTCATAAGTGTTCAAAGGCAACACACATGACAAGCGCTTTCTTTAACATTCAAGGTATTACAGAACATGAACTAAACACAAAATGGTCATGTCATAAATGCTCACGCCATAATAAGAGTTCAGGGTATGGGGCCATAGTCACGCCATAATAAGAGTTCAGGGTATGGGGCCATAGTCACCATAGACATATATACATAGACGCCCTTTCCGGCTCTGAGGCGTGTGTCACCAATTGAAGGCGGAAGCATTAGCGGAAAGCAAGGCGGAAGCTTGTCAAGCTTCCGCGTGCGTAACATAAGTCCCGGAAAAGACGCGCTGTGATTGGCCAGTAGTCACTTGAGTGACAGCGAGAGACATGGAGGAGTCGCATGAGTGACGTCACTTGGGCAGCGCCGCAGCGCGCCTTCAGCAAATGCCTTCAGCACTTCTAAATAAGAAAGCTGCGGAGAACTGTTGCTTTGTGTTCACTCTTTAATGTTTTCTGTTAGTAATCTAATCCCCCTGGCTCTGATGTTGTATTGTTAATAACTTTTGTGTTTGTGTTTGTTTGTTTGTTTGTCTTGTTTTGTATTGTAATGTATATTGTCATGACTGTTATAAAGATTTGTTAAAAAAAAAAAAGAAGCCTTCAGCAAAGCACTTCCGCCTTCATTGGGATACACGTCGCTCCAATGAACTGCAGCGGCAAATGAGGCATCTATTTCTTATAATATCTCAGTCAGAGGAGTGGGGCGTGACACTAAGTCCTTTTACAATTAGTTGCATGCTGAAAATAGACGATCTACAAGCCCACAACGCATTGTGAGCTTGTAGATCGGCTATTTTCATTACGACGGCATCAAGGCTCCGCCAAAATACATTTTAGTTGACGAAATCAACTGTAGATTTAGTTGACAGAGGCGCTGATTGACGGGCAAACAAATCCCTCAACAGTGACATCTGCTGGCAAGGCCAGAAACACAGAGTTCAGGTTGTTTGTTTTGGTGCGATTGAGGTCATGAAACTTTTAGAATAAATTAATTTAAATAAATCAATGAAAATGAATGTCATGAAAAGTTTAACCCATTTCGACCTGAGGACGATTCTACAAAGGTCTGCTACATCCTGACAGTTTTCTGAAAAAACTATGTTTCCATGTCAGTCGTTCTTTCAAAAATAGCAGATCTACAAGCTCATAGCGCGCCACTCGGTGGCACGCTATGAGCTTGTAGATCTGCTATTTTTCAATAGCTAAAGCATAACATGATGCTAACACCAAAAAGGGGTTCCCGCCCAGAACGGGCTAAAGAGGCCAGCGCCGGCATCAAAGCCGTCAGCGCCGGAGAAGCACACTGTGCTCCTCCGGTCGGTCCATCTGGGTCAGAACACACTGAGGGCTAAATTTAGACCCAGTATTTACATATCATGGTCTATAAGGAGATACACACATATTGTTGCTCTAACATCGTTTAGCAAAAACACTGCCTCAAACTTGTCCTCGATCTTTCCGGGCTGTTAATTTATCCCAAAATGTTGATGTCGAAATTTTAAAAAATGACGGTTTTCTGAAAAACCTTATGTTTCTGTATCAGTGGTGCTCAATATTTCATGTCAAGGACCCCAAAAATTATATGTAATAATATGTATCCGCCCCCCCCCCCCCATCTGAAAATAGGTTGTTCCAGGGACCTCCCCAGAAGCAAAGATTTGAGTTAAAATGTTCACTCTGTAATAATATATACCGGTATTCAAAGATTTGAGGCATATTTTCACGATAAAAAAAAAAGCAGACCTACAAGCTGTGCTATGAGGTGTTTTGTATGCGTCTATGGAGTTAACATTACTCTAATAGACCCCCAGGTGTTTTGTATAAGTCTATGTGTCTATGGAGTTAACATTACTCTAATAGACCCCCAGGTGTTCTGTATGTGTCTATGGAGTTAACATTACTCTAATAGACCCCCAGGTGTTCTGTATGTGTCTATGGAGTTAACATTACTCTAATAGACCCCCAGGTGTTCTGTATGTGTCTATGGAGTTAACATTACTCTAATAGACCCCCAGGTGTTTTGTATGGAGTTAACATTACTCTAATAGACCCCCAGGTGTTTTGTATGGAGTTGACATTACTCTAATAGACCCCCAGGTGTTTTGTATGGAGTTGACATTACTCTAATAGACCCCCAGGTGTTTTGTATGGAGTTGACATTACTCTAATAGACCCCCAGGTGTTTTGTATGGAGTTGACATTACTCTAATAGACCCCCAGGTGTTTTGTATGGAGTTAACATTACTCTAATAGACCCCCAGGTGTTTTGTATGGAGTTGACATTACTCTAATAGACCCCCAGGTGTTTTGTATGGAGTTGACATTACTCTAATAGACCCCCAGGTGTTTTGTATGGAGGTAACATTACTCTAATAGACCCCCAGGTGTTTTGTATGGAGGTAACATTACTCTAATAGACCCCCAGGTGTTTTGTATGGAGTTAACATTACTCTAATAGACCCCCAGGTGTTTTGTATGGAGTTAACATTACTCTAATAGACCCCCAGGTGTTTTGTATGGAGTTAACATTACTCTAATAGACCCCCAGGTGTTTTGTATGTGTCTGTATGGAGTTAACATTACTCTAATAGACCCCCAGGTGTTTTGTATGGAGTTAACATTACTCTAATAGACCCCCAGGTGTTTTGTATGTGTCTATGTCTAAAGAAAATATTTCTCCTAAGTATAATCATCGTACCTGATGATCATGTTTTAATAGGGGTGGGGGGGGGGGGGGGATCACGGCATTCCATCGTTGATGGTTTTAACCTACGTTGCACCCCCACGTTAGACGATGTAGCACCTGTTAACCATTCCATTTTGGGCGGGAACCCCTTTTGGTGTTAACATTATGTTATGCTTTAGCTATTGAAAAATAGCAGATCTACAAGCTCGTAGCGCGCCACCAAGTGGCGCGCTACGAGCTTGTAGGTCTGCTATTTTTGAAAAGTCGTGAAAATGCGGCGCAAATCTTTTGTGGGGGGGGGGGGAGGGGGGTCCCTGGAACTACATATTTTGAGATGGGGGTCCGTGGCCCAATAGAGATAATTCTGGGGGTCCTTGACATGAAAAAGGTTGAGCACCACTGACATAGAAACATAGGTTTTTCAGAAAAAAAGGAAAGTACATGCTGGGTAATCTCCCTGGCTGAGGGACATTACTTGTGATTTACTGCAAACAAGCTCAAGATCTGAATGAACTTAATGTTTGTTAGGAATGCAAGAGCCACATTTCTAAGCATTCTTCAGTATGTAATTCATGTAAAATATAGATGTTTTCAGTCCATTGTTATGCAAACTATAACAACAACCAACAACTCTACAAACTCGTCCCATTTAGTCTGTTTAGCAGGTACTAAAGACAGGATGCCTTCAATTGAAATGTGAAATTGGCCTAATTGTCGGTTCTGTAATAAAGTACAGTACATTCTCTCAGACTCAGGCCTTCATCACCTAGTCCGTTATCCAGCGATGTCAGGTCTGTTGCCAAAAACCTTGTGGCTAACACGCTTTTCATTTCTTCGCACTTGGAATATTTGAATGGCGTTTTAACGCGGCTTAACCCATTTTGGGCGGGAACCCCTTTTGGTGTTAGCATTATGTTATGCTTTAGCTATTGAAAAATAGCAGATCTACAAGCTCATAGCGCGCCACCGAGTGGCGCGCTACGAGCTTGTAGGTCTGCTATTTTTGAAAAATCAAAGAACGACTGACATAGAAACATAGCTTTTTCAGAAAACTGTCAGGATGTAGAAGACATTTTTTAGAATCAAAATGGGTTAAAACAAACAAACAAAAATCATTAGGCTCCAAATGAAACACTAGTTCTGCTATGCTTGTAACTGAAACCAGGAGAACGTCATTATTTACCCCTAGTTATTTTTTGACCAATTATTTTGCAGTTTTCTTTCCAATTTCTCCCCTAAATTATAATCCATGCCAATTCCCCCCCAGCGTGTTTCTACAGCCGTCTGTCCGTCCGTCCGTCCGTCCGTCCGTCCGTCCGTCCGTCCGTCCGTCCGTCTCTCTGTCACTGCCAAGCCCTACTTGTTAAGTCTTGGGGAGGAAGGTGACTACACACCTTGTTAAGTCTTGGGGAGGAAGGTGACTCCACACCTTGTTAAGTCTTGGGGAGGAAGGTGACTCCACACCTTGTTAAGTCTTGGGGAGGAAGGTGACTCCACACCTTGTTAAGTCTTGGGGAGGAAGGTGACTCCACACCTTGTTAAGTCTTGGGGAGGAAGGTGACTCCACACCTTGTTAAGTCTTGGGGAGGAAGGTGACTCCACACCTTGTTAAGTCTTGGGGAGGAAGGTGACTCCACACCTTGTTAAGTCTTGGGGAGGAAGGTGACTCCACACCTTGTTAAGTCTTGGGGAGGAAGGTGACTCCACACCTTGTTAAGTCTTGGGGAGGAAGGTGACTCCACACCTTGTTAAGTCTTGGGGAGGAAGGTGACTCCACACCTTGTTAAGTCTTGGGGAGGAAGGTGACTCCACACCTGCTTGTTAAGTCTTGGGGAGGAAGGTGACTCCACACCTTGTTAAGTCTTGGGGAGGAAGGTGACTCCACACCTTGTTAAGTCTTGGGGAGGAAGGTGACTCCACACCTTGTTAAGTCTTGGGGAGGAAGGTGACTCCACACCTTGTTAAGTCTTGGGGAGGAAGGTGACTCCAACACCTTGTTAAGTCTTGGGGAGGAAGGTGACTACACACCTTGTTAAGTCTTGGGGAGGAAGGTGACTCCACACCTTGTTAAGTCTTGGGGAGGAAGGTGACTCCACACCTTGTTAAGTCTTGGGGAGGAAGGTGACTCCACACCTTGTTAAGTCTTGGGGAGGAAGGTGACTCCACACCTTGTTAAGTCTTGGGGAGGAAGGTGACTCCACACCTTGTTAAGTCTTGGGGAGGAAGGTGACTCCACACCTTGTTAAGTCTTGGGGAGGAAGGTGACTCCACACCTTGTTAAGTCTTGGGGAGGAAGGTGACTCCACACCTTGTTAAGTCTTGGGGAGGAAGGTGACTCCACACCTTGTTAAGTCTTGGGGAGGAAGGTGACTCCACACCTTGTTAAGTCTTGGGGAGGAAGGTGACTCCACACCTTGTTAAGTCTTGGGGAGGAAGGTGACTCCACACCTTGTTAAGTCTTGGGGAGGAAGGTGACTCCACACCTTGTTAAGTCTTGGGGAGGAAGGTGACTCCACACCTTGTTAAGTCTTGGGGAGGAAGGTGACTCCACACCTGCTTGTTAAGTCTTGGGGAGGAAGGTGACTCCACACCTTGTTAAGTCTTGGGGAGGAAGGTGACTCCACACCTACTTGTTAAGTCTTGGGGAGGAAGGTGACTCCACACCTTGTTAAGTCTTGGGGAGGAAGGTGACTCCACACCTTGTTAAGTCTTGGGGAGGAAGGTGACTCCACACCTTGTTAAGTCTTGGGGAGGAAGGTGACTCCACACCTGCTTGTTAAGTCTTGGGGAGGAAGGTGACTCCACACCTTGTTAAGTCTTGGGGAGGAAGGTGACTCCACACCTACTTGTTAAGTCTTGGGGAGGAAGGTGACTCCACACCTTGTTAAGTCTTGGGGAGGAAGGTGACTCCACACCTTGTTAAGTCTTGGGGAGGAAGGTGACTCCACACCTTGTTAAGTCTTGGGGAGGAAGGTGACTCCACACCTTGTTAAGTCTTGGGGAGGAAGGTGACTCCACACCTTGTTAAATCTTGGGGAGGAAGGTGACTCCACACCTTGTTAAGTCTTGGGGAGGAAGGTGACTCCACACCTTGTTAAGTCTTGGGGAGGAAGGTGACTCCACACCTTGTTAAGTCTTGGGGAGGAAGGTGACTCCACACCTTGTTAAGTCTTGGGGAGGAAGGTGACTCCACACCTTGTTAAGTCTTGGGGAGGAAGGTGACTACACACCTTGTTAAGTCTTGGGGAGGAAGGTGACTCCACACCTTGTTAAGTCTTGGGGAGGACGGTGACTCCACACCTTGTTAAGTCTTGGGGAGGAAGGTGACTCCACACCTTGTTAAGTCTTGGGGAGGAAGGTGACTCCACACCTTGTTAAGTCTTGGGGAGGAAGGTGACTCCACACCTTGTTAAGTCTTGGGGAGGAAGGTGACTCCACACCTTGTTAAGTCTTGGGGAGGAAGGTGACTCCACACCTTGTTAAGTCTTGGGGAGGAAGGAGACTCCACACCTTGTTAAGTCTTGGGGAGGAAGGTGACTCCACACCTTGTTAAGTCTTGGGGAGGAAGGTGACTCCACACCTTGTTAAGTCTTGGGGAGGAAGGTGACTCCACACCTTGTTAAGTCTTGGGGAGGAAGGTGACTCCACACCTTGTTAAGTCTTGGGGAGGAAGGTGACTCCACACCTTGTTAAGTCTTGGGGAGGAAGGTGACTCCACACCTTGTTAAGTCTTGGGGAGGAAGGTGACTCCACACCTGAACAAAGAGTTTCACAGCAAAGCCAGCAAACACGAGATAGCCTCTCTCTCCCCCTGGTCTCGCGTATGGCAAAATAACTTTAGTGATGCGGGACAAAGGGGAGGCACAAAACAGGGGTTGGGGGGGCAAGGCATCCGGCCACCATTGATTTAGCCTCGCTGGGCGACGCGCAGCGTCGACAGATCAATGAGACACGCAGGTGTGTGTGTGTGCGTGCGCGTGCGTGTGTGTGTGTGTGTGTGTGCGTGCACAAATCAATGAGACATGCAGGTATTCGTGTCCTCATTAAATTAACGCCGTTTGCTCAGCAGATCAATGCAGAGGTTACGACTCCGCCCACACAGAGGTTATGGCCCCGCCCCCCCACCGGCCAGGTTGAAAAGCACCACACCCCCGAGGGAGGGAGGGAGGGGGGTGTTGGGGGGGGGGCATGAGGGTTTATTGCCTTCATAAAACGTGCCAGGTCAGATTTCTAGGTGGAGAAAGAATAAGTACTCGCTCGTTTTACTTTAAACCATTTAGTTCGCTCTGAAATAATATATATATTCAAAGATTTGTGTCACATTTTGTGTCACGATTTTTCAAAAATAGCAGACCTACAAGCTCGTAGCGCGGCACTCGGTGCCGCGCTACGAGTTTGTAGATCTGCTATTTTTCAACAGCTAAAGTATAACATTATTTTGAGACCGTCGTTTCCGAAACGGCCTTTTTATGGCGATATGGCCGATTCAGATGACGCTACCGATTATATTGTGCATCTCTGCTAAATTCCCAACATGTCTACATGCCATGGCAATAAAAGGACTTCCGATTCTGATTTCATTCCTATATGGACAACGGCCAGCCTACAAGCTAGGAGCTTGTATGTCTCATTGTCTGCCGTCTTCCCCGCACGACCCCACCGCACGACTCGAACCGCACGATCGCATAATTGAAGCGTAAAATAGGGCTTAACCCATTTTGGGCGGGAAACCCCTTTTGGTGTTAGCGTTATGTTATGCTTTAGCTATTGAAAAAAAAAAAGCGCGCTACGAGCTTGTAGGTCTGCTATATTTTGAAAAATCGAAGAACGACTGACATAGAAACATAGCTTTTTCAGAAAACTGTCAGGATGTAGAAGACATTTATAGAATCTGATCTCAGGTCAGAATGGGTTAAAGTGATTAAACCCATCAATTCAAGGGCAGCGCCGTTGGTCGTCTTCTCCTCACAGAGACTCTGAAATGATCCCGACACAAACCTCCTCCTCCTCCTCCTCCTCTTCTCCTCACAGAGACTCTGAAATGATCCCGACACAAACCTCCTCCTCCTCCTCCTCCTCCTCCTCCTCCCAGAGACTCTGAAATGATCCCGACACAAACCTCCTCCTCCTCCTCACAGAGACTCTGAAATGATCCCGACACAAACCTCCTCCTCCTCCTCCTCCTCCTCCTCCTCCTCCTCTCCTCACAGAGACTCTGAAATGATCCCGACACAAACCTCCTCCTCCTCCTCCTCACAGAGACTCTGAAATGATCCCGACACAAACCTCCTCCTCCTCCTCCTCCTCCTCCTCCTCACAGAGACTCTGAAATGATCCCGACACAAACCTCCTCCTCCTCCTCACAGAGACTCTGAAATGATCCCGACACAAACCTCCTCCTCCTCCTCCTCCTCCTCCTCCTCCTCCTCTTCTCCTCACAGAGACTCTGAAATGATCCCGAAAACAAACCGCGGCCTCGTCTTCAGGTCACTGAATACCTCATAAGTCACAACAGGCTTATCTTTTAATGTAACCACCACCTATACACCGTGTGCGTGCGTGCTTGCGTGTGTGTGCGCATGCGTGCGCTTGCCTGCGCTTGCGTGCGCTTGCGTGCGCTTGCGTGCGCTTGCCTGCGCTTGCGTGCGTGGCGTGCAATTAATGCAGTCAGGACTTTTCTGTGTGGATGTCTGGGCTGTCAAGGCCAGAAAGTAGATTTATTTGCCACTCAGTTGGCCCAGCGCTGCAATACCAAATTCGGCCACTATGTCCATTTGGCCTCAGGGGTTCCTCCGGGTGCCGTCTCTATTCATATATACTCTAAGATCAGTAGGCGTTTCCCGCATAACTTCCGGGTATAATTATGTCCTGTAGTGAAAGTATTGGAAATTGGAAATACTCGAGTAAAGTAGAAATACCCTATAAACTAACTAAGCACACAGTACTTACTACTTACGTAATTGTACTTATTTACTTTCCACCACTGTGTGTAGGTTTAGGTTTACACCTTCACCGTTAGTTATGTAAGGTGAGCTTAAACATCTGGATAAATACATAGTGGCTGGAGGTCACTGTAGGATATCACACGCACGCACGAACGCACGCACGCACACACGCACACACACGATCTGTGTATCATATGCATAAAGCAGCATGCACTGAGCCAGACAGATTAACCTGTGGGGGGTATACAGCCTTTGTACAGAGTATTATCAAGTGTGTGTGTGTGTGTGTGTGTGTGTGTGTGTGTGTGTGTGTGTGTGTGTGTGTGTGTGTGTGTGTGTGTGTGTGTGTGTGTGTGTGTGTGTGTGTGTGTGTGTGTGTGTGTGTGTGTGTGCATCACTATGATAGACACTATGCCTATATTTGCTCAGACACTATGACGTGAAATTCTCCATTAATTGAATTTAATGTTTGCGTAAGACGAAAATCTACAAATCTACTCTACTCAAAAATACAAGAGAAAGACAAGAGAAAGCCTAATGCATCAAGAAACTGGTCAAACATTGGCCAAACTGTCAAATAATAATATGAGAAAGAGTTGTAAGGCATTGTTCAAATATGCGTTTTTTGGGGAGTCCACAGTTCGAGTATTTTGGGGAGTCCCCAGTTCAAATATGAGTATATTGGGGAGTCCCCAGTTCAAATATGAGTATATTGGAGAGTCCCCAGTTCAAATATGAGTATTTTGGAGAGTCCCCAGTTCAAATATGAGTATTTTGGGGAGTCCCCAGTTCAAATATGAGTATTCGTTGAGGACTCAGGGCCTGCAGAAGGTACTGTACATTGAGAAGCAGTGCAGCAGAATACAGAAACATATAAATATTATCTATAGCGTCTGCATGACGAGGCATAAAGGACAGACCGCACAGTGAAACCCAAGCCACGCGGGCCTCATCACGTTGCCCTGGGACTGGGTGGGGAGCTGAGCTACACGCTGGGCTCCGTATACAGCACAGAGTAACACGTTACCCTGGGACTGGGTGGGGAGCTGAGCTACACGCTGGGCTCCGTATACAGGGCAGAGTAACATCACGTTACCCTGGGACTGGGTGAGGAGCTGAGCTACACGCTGGGCTCCGTATACAGCGCAGAGTAACATCACGTTACCCTGGGACTGGGTGGGGAGCTGAGCTACACGCTGGGCTCCGTATACAGCACAGAGTAACATCACGTTACCCTGGGACTGGGTGGGGAGCTGAGCTACACGCTGGGCTCCGTATACAGGGCAGAGTAACATCACGTTACCCTGGGACTGGGTGGGGAGCTGAGCTACACGCTGGGCTCCGTATACAGCACAGAGTAACATCACGTTACCCTGGGACTGGGTGGGGAGCTGAGCTACATGCTGGGCTCCGTATACAGGGCAGAGTAACATCACGTTACCCTGGGACTGGGTGGGGAGCTGAGCTACACGCTGGGCTCCGTATACAGCACAGAGTAACATCACGTTACCCTGGGACTGGGTGGGGAGCTGAGCTACACGCTGGGCTCCGTATACAGGGCAGAGTAACATCACGTTACCCTGGGACTGGGTGGGGAGCTGAGCTACACGCTGGGCTCCGTATACAGCACAGAGTAACATCACGTTGCCCTGGGACTGGGTGGGGAGCTGAGCTACACGCTGGGCTCCGTATACAGCACAGAGTAACATCACGTTACCCTGGGACTGGGTGGGGAGCTGAGCTACACGCTGGGCTCCGTATACAGCGCAGAGTAACACGTTACCCTGGGACTGGGTGGGGAGCTGAGCTACATGCTGGGCTCCGTATACAGCGCAGAGTAACAAACAGATAATACTGAACAGAACCCGAGTGTCGCTTCAAAAGAAGTGGACTTTTTTTTCCCGTGAAAAGGGAATGATTCCCTGACTGCTTCTCTCTCTCTCTAGCCCTTTCCACACCTAAGCGCAAAACGGTCGACAGCCACGCACTTCTTAAGCTCTGCGCAGCTTAAATTCTGAGTTTTTAAGACAGCTGGTGGATGGAAAAGAAGCTCCACCTCCGCGGACTTTTTGCGCGGAGGAGAGCGTTTCCGGGAATCTGGCCGTCGCGCAAAAAGTCCGCGGAGGTGGAGCTTCTTTTCCATCCACCAGCTGTCTAAAAACTCAGAATTTAAGCTGCGCGCAGCCGAGAACGTGCGCGGCTCTTTCGATAGTGTGGCAGCACCTTCTCTCCGTGTCCACTGGCTCTGCTTTCACACACAGCCTCCTGTGAGCAGCCAGAGCGACAGAGCGAACGCAGGAGTGTGACAGACAGACAGACAGACGGATGGATGGATGGATGTCGGTTGGCAGCAGAATGCATGCACCACACAGAGAACAGAGCACAGAGCACAGCCAGGGCCAAGAAACACTATACACACACACATGACATAAGTGACATACAATACAGTACAGTACAGTACAGTGGTATACTGGCAAAGACACCTCCTCATTACCACTAGGCTGATGCATAGGCTATTCTCTCTGGAATGTGCCACGGTGTTCCTAGTGAGCCATTTCAGTTACAGAGGGATGGGAGTTTATACGTTTTTACTTCTTCTCACTCCTTTTCGGATATGCTTAGATTTCTTTCTTTGTCTTTTCTTTATTTCTTCTTGCTATATTTTAAACTAAAATTGTTTTTCTTTGTGATGCGAAATGCAAGGAATTGTTTCTGTTTTATTGGCATATTCGATATAACCATGACAAACAAACAAACAATAAAAAAAAAATATATATATATATATATACAAACAGTATCATTGTAGCGCTTTCAAGCCCCTCAGTGAGCTGTTCACGTTATACATCTAGTTTAAGGGTACACTGGCTAAAATGCCTGTGTGTTCTACCTGTGGGTTAAGTTATGTAAGTTTTGTATTTGTTTTACATGCTTTTATGATTTTTATTGCCTGTTGTATCTCTTGTATGTTACCCCGTGTATGTATCCCTATGGACCTGAGTCTGCTAATAAAGTTGAATTGAATATATATATAACCCCCGCATGCTTGGTGAAGATATGCACCAACCGGTGGTCCCTGGGGGGGGTCCAGGTGGTCCCCAGCTGAATGATGGAGTCGGTAACCAAATGGACCCTTATAGATCTTTAACAGTCTCTTGAGAGAGCGTAAGTAACATGAAACCAAATGGATCAGTAAAGTAAAAGGGTAAAGGGTCCATTTGGTATCGCGTTACTCTCTCTCTCTCTCTCTCTCTCTCAAGAGCTAGATTATTGCTAAACATCTGCATTACTTCACTTGCAAGACGTCGACACATCAATCAACGTTTGCCTGTTATCTCTCCTAATGGTACCAACACCATGTTATCTCTCCTAATGGTACCAACATCATGTTATCTCTCCTAATGGTACCAACATCATGTTCTCTCCTAATGGTACCAACACCATGTTATCTCTCCTAATGGTACCAACACCATGTTGTCTCTCCTAATGGTACCAACATCATGTTGTCTCTCCTAATGGTACCGACATCATGTTGTCTCTCCTAATGGTACCGACATCATGTTATCTCTCCTAATGGTACCGACATCATGTTATCTCTCCTAATGGTACCAACATCATGTTATCTCTCCTAATGGTACCAACATCATGTTCTCTCTTAATGGTACCAACACCATGTTATCTCTCCTAATGGTACCAACACCATGTTATCTCTCCTAATGGTACCAACATCATGTTATCTCTCCTAATGGTATCAACATCATGTTATCTCTCCTATTGGTACCAACATCATGTTATCTCTCCTAATGGTACCAACATCATGTTATCTCTCCTAATGGTACCAACATCATGTTATCTCTCCTAATGGTACCAACATCATGTTCTCTCCTAATGGTACCAACATCATGTTATCTCTCCTAATGGTACCAACATCATGTTATCTCTCCTAATGGTACCAACATCATGTTGTCTCTCCTAATGGTACCAACACCCTGTTATCTCTCCTAATGGTACCAACACCATGTTATCTCTCCTAATGGTACCAACATCATGTTATCTCTCCTAATGGTACCAACATCATGTTATCTCTCCTAATGGTACCAACATCATGTTATCTCTCCTAATGGTACAAACATCATGTTATCTCTCCTAATGGTACCAACATCATGTTATCTCTCCTAATGGTACCAACATCATGTTCTCTCCTAATGGTACCAACACCATGTTATCTCTCCTAATGGTACCAACACCATGTTGTCTCTCCTAATGGTACCAACATCATGTTGTCTCTCCTAATGGTACCGACATCATGTTGTCTCTCCTAATGGTACCGACATCATGTTATCTCTCCTAATGGTACCGACATCATGTTATCTCTCCTAATGGTACCAACATCATGTTATCTCTCCTAATGGTACCAACATCATGTTCTCTCTTAATGGTACCAACACCATGTTATCTCTCCTAATGGTACCAACACCATGTTATCTCTCCTAATGGTACCAACATCATGTTATCTCTCCTAATGGTATCAACATCATGTTATCTCTCCTATTGGTACCAACATCATGTTATCTCTCCTAATGGTACCAACATCATGTTATCTCTCCTAATGGTACCAACATCATGTTATCTCTCCTAATGGTACCAACATCATGTTATCTCTCCTAATGGTACCAACATCATGTTCTCTCCTAATGGTACCAACATCATGTTATCTCTCCTAATGGTACCAACATCATGTTATCTCTCCTAATGGTACCAACATCATGTTGTCTCTCCTAATGGTACCAACACCCTGTTATCTCTCCTAATGGTACCAACACCATGTTATCTCTCCTAATGGTACCAACATCATGTTATCTCTCCTAATGGTACCAACATCATGTTATCTCTCCTAATGGTACCAACATCATGTTATCTCTCCTAATGGTACAAACATCATGTTATCTCTCCTAATGGTACCAACATCATGTTATCTCTCCTAATGGTACCAACATCATGTTATCTCTCCTAATGGTACCAACATCATGTTATCTCTCCTAATGGTACCAACATCATGTTGTCTCTCCTAATGGTACCAACATCATGTTGTCTCTCCTAATGGTACCAACACCATGTTATCTCTCCTAATGGTACCAACATCATGTTATCTCTCCTAATGGTACCAACATCATGTTCTCTCCTAATGGTACCAACATCATGTTCTCTCCTAATGGTACCAACATCATGTTATCTCTCCTAATGGTACCAACATCATGTTGTCTCTCCTAATGGTACCAACATCATGTTGTCTCTCCTAATGGTACCAACATCATGTTGTCTCTCCTAATGGTACCAACATCATGTTGTCTCTCCTAATGGTACCAACATCATGTTGTCTCTCCTAATGGTACCAACATCATGTTGTCTCTCCTAATGGTACCAACATAATGTTCTCTCCTAATGGTACCAACATGTTGTCTCTCCTAATGGCACCAACATCATGTTGTCTCTCCTAATGGTACCAACATCATGTTCTCTCCTAATGGTACCAACATCATGTTGTCTCTCCTAATGGCACCAACATCATGTTGTCTCTCCTAATGGTACCAACATCAATACAGCATGGATGGGATTGTTGGACAAAATCATATCCAACGACAACATCATATTCTAAGTCTTGGGTCTGAGAGAGGCAAAAAGAATGGTGGTCCGTGACTCAAATGCTGAATGAATGACAGGCCTTGATGTGATAAATGTTTAAAATCACTGCGATTCGAACTCTGAACAGAGTGACCGCTTCCCTCCAACACCAGAACTCTGAACAGAGCGACCGCTTCCCTCTGAACACCAGAACTCTGAACAGAGCGACCGCTTCCCTCCAACACCAGAACTCTGAACAGAGCGACCGCTTCCCTCCAACACCAGAACTCTGAACAGAGCGACCGCTTCCCTCTGAACACCAGAACTCTGAACAGAGCGACCGCTTCCCTCCAACACCAGAACTCTGAACAGAGCGACCGCTTCCCTCCAACACCAGAACTCTGAACAGAGCGACCGCTTCCCTCCAACACCAGAACTCTGAACAGAGCGACCGCTTCCCTCTGAACACCAGAACACAAAGTAAACACAAGCAATCCCATAACACTCCTCGCCGGGACGCTCAGCCCGCCAACACCCATAGATCGCCAGCGCCATCTAGCGATAGCTCAGCATAGGCCATCGTAGAGTCCTATTCTAGTACGTCATGGAAGACGCCGGCCGCCTCTCGGAGAGACGGAAACAGTAATGGCGGAGATGGTGGTCCCCGGCGTGGGGGCCTAATTCCAGGTACTCACCGTCCTTGCGGTGGTAGGTGATCTCCACGCGGCGCTCGTCGGACCCCAGGAGGGCGGTGGCCACCTGCGCCACGGCGTGGCGGCTGGTGAAGGCCCCGTGCAGAAAGTCGCAGGTGCACGGCCGCTGCATCACGTCGGGCCGCGAGAAGCCCGTCATCTCGCAGAAGCCGTCGTTGCAGTAGATGATGGCGCAGTTCTGCACGCGGGCGTTGGCGATGATGAACTTCTTGTCTGGGGGATGGAGGGGGAGGGGGGGGGGGGGGGGGAGGAAAAGCTTTGGTAAGTGGAGAGGTGGATGATGTGTCGGCATGGCGACCATTTTGTTTGTGAGCACAACAGTGTCCTGGAAATAAGTGGTTCCCAAACTTTTTCATGTCAAGGACCCCCAAATTGACACAAATTAGCGAGATATGCCAGGGACCCCCATAAGAGAAGATTTTTACGGCTCTAGCAGTGATTCTCAACCAGTTTAATTTCAAGGACCCCCCCAGTTTGACATGCATTAGTCTACGGACCCCCATTTAATGGCATTTCTATCTCTGAGACCCCCGATTTATATTGTAAAATCAATGTTGATTTAACTCTGAGAGTGTACACGAGAGTGCAAACGGTTTCATTTGTCCACACTATAATTTAGCTGGGGACCCCCTGGAACTCCCTCGGGGACCACTGGGGGTCCCTAGACCCCACTTTGGTGAACAGTAGATGTCGCACAGAGTTCACCTCGGAGCAAATACCGGTACTGCAAAACAATCACACCTGTGTGAAGTGAGCGTCGCTCTTATCATCATAATATTCAGTACATCATCTCATTCTGGCCAATCACACTTTTCCGCCTTCACTTTTTACCCTCGATAATGATGTACTTTGCTCAGCCAATAAAATAGTCGCTATGATTTGCTCAGCCAATCAAATCGTCGCTATGATTTGCTCAGCCAATTAAATCCTCGCTATATGGGGTACACACGAACACACACAGCTGGGCATATAGGAGGTAGTGCTGCCAACGAATATTCCATATTCGAATGAATATTCGAATGTAAAACAATAAAAGAATAATCGAATATTTAAAATTAAGATTCGAATAAAATAAAATAACAATACAATTGCTGTGTGAGTTCTGGCGAGACTCTGTGCCACGTAAAATAAAACATTATACAAATATTAGGCTATTAAGATAATTATGAATCATTCATTTGATCTCGCAAGACTCAAGAGAGAGCATTTCTACAGGACCGGACCATACAGGACCGGCCCATACAGGACCGGCCCATACAGGACCGGCCCATATTATAGATAAAGAAAGAGAAAGTTTTACAGCATATTATTCTGCAATATTCATATCATATTCATATTAAAATCATATACATTCGACATTCGAAATCATTCGAAAATTGTTCGAATACATGTGGTGTTTTAAAGGAATATTCGAATATCATTTTTAGCCAATTCTGGCAGCACTAATATAGGAGGGGCCACAGCGTCCCTCAAAACACAAATGACGTTTGATGAACAGCATTTATGGATTCATATCCAATCAGTTGTGTGTCTGATGCCACTTGCAGTTGCTGTATACCATACATGGGCTACTGGCGGCCCGGGGGCCACATGGGGCCACATGGGGCCCTCACCTTCACTTAATGTGGCCCTCAGGTTAATGTTGGAATACTGATATATTATTTATTTCAGCTGTTACAATTCCACAACATGCAAACATGACCCGCTTTAATTACTTCAGTCTATCTGTATTTAGTTCATAAAGTTAACATAACTATAACTAAATGCATACATAAAAAGGTTGCTTTTCAGGATTCCAATTAATAAATAGCAAAACAATGATTCAGGATTTCAATTCAAATATAGCAAAAATAGTCGATCTACAAGCTCAAAACGTGTCGCGGCGCGACGCGTTTTGAGCTTGTAGATCGGCTATTTTTGCTACAACAGTAATATGCACTGTGGCCCCTCTGGAGTGAGTGTGGAACTATAGTGTGCCTCTGGAGTGAGTGTGGAAATATAGTGGCCCTCTCCATCGTCAAAGTTGCCCAGCCCTGCTGTATACTATAGTATTTATTTTCTAATATATTTTATGTTTTACAAACATGCATAATCCATGAACTTCAATCTAGAGAGACGGATACAAAAAGACATTTCCTGGCTGCAGCTGTTCGGAGTGTCTGGCTGAGCGTGGCCAAATTAAACTTCATGCCAGCCCAGCTCTGATTTATGATAATGAAATAATGGCTCCACACACATCAACATTTAAGGATGGTAAATGATGCCTGACAAACGTGCAGTACAGGCCTATAAGTTGAAACACACCCAAACGTGGGAGAAAACACAATGCAAAGGCAAAATATATATATGCCTTTTTAACCAATTTTGACCTGGGAACGATTCTACAAATGTCTCCTAAATCATGACAGTTTTCTGAAAAAAACCTTTTCCATGTCAGTCAAGGACCCCCAACAGTATATGTATTTGGCCACAACCCCCATCTGAAAACATGTAGTTCCAGGGACCCTCCCTCCCAGAAGCAAAGATGAGTTAAAAACGTTCGCTTTGAAAGAATATATTATATTCAAAGATTTGCGCCACATTTTCACGATTTTTCAAAATATAGCAGACCTACAAGTTCATAGTGCGGCACTCGGTGGTGTGCTATGAGCTTGTAGATCTGCTATTTTTCACAGGTTAGATCTATAGATCTATGACAATGCATGGTGGGATTACAGGTTAGATCTATAGATCTAATGCCAATGCATGGTGGGATTACATGTTCGATCTATAGATCCATGACAATGCATTGTTATCATATGGTTAGATTACAGATTAGATCTATAGATCTAATGCATCGTTTGCATGGTGGGATTACAGATTACTAGATCTATAGATCTAATGCACCGATATGAGGCAGCCTTGTTTATGATTATGTCATCATAGTTGGTGCCTTGCATGGTTTCCACTGCCATCGGTGTGTGAATGTGTGTGTGAATGGGTGTGTGAATGGGTGAATGTAATGCACAATCTCTGTAAAGCGCCTTGGATAAAGACGCTATATAAATGCACCATTTACCATTTATCATGTTGCGTTTATGTGGACATAATGAACGCTGTGCAAGAATTACATTTAATAATTAACTTGTTGACATAGTAAATGGTCCAAGGTGCTTTACATAGATGGTGCATTACATTCACTCCTTCACACACACATTCACACACCTATGACAGAGGAAACCATGCAAGGCACCAACCAGCACATCAGGAGCAATTTGGGGTTCAGTGTCTTGCCCAAGGACACTTCGACATGTAGACAGGAGGAGGAGGAGCCGGGATTTGAACCGCCGACCCGTGGATCATTGGACGACCTGCTCTACCTCCTGGGCCACAGTCGCCCGAGTATAGACCACTATCAGACACGACACGGGGCATCCCAGATCCACACAATAACCAAACAGCTGGTCCTGCAGCCTAGAACTAGTCACTACTCACACAGTAGAACAACGGAGTGACAGTTGTGTGTGTGTTGTGTGTGTGTGTTGTGTGTGAGTGACAGTTGTGTGTGTGTTGCTGCACATTGTGCACAGCAGACCAATGATTGATTGATTGATTGATAGGATTGAAATATTTATTAACAGTTTGCAGAATTACAGTACATTTCAAGCACAAACGCAATACAAATACTGTCAACTGTGAGTGGACGACCCAATACAGCATTACACTTGTTTACAAGAGGGTCCATTTGTATCCGTCTATTTGTACGTCTCTAAATGTTTTGATGAATTGAACAAGGTGGACCCTCTTGTAAACAAGTGTAATGCTTTATCGGGTCGTCCACTCACAGTTAACATTCTTTGTATTGTGTGTGTGCTTGAAATGTACTGTAATTCTGCAAACTGACTGTTAATACATATTTCAATCAATCAATCCACCTTGTTCAATTCATCAAAAACATTTAGAGACGTACAAATAGATACTTTATATATATATATATATATATAGAACAGAACAGGAATTGATCATAAAGGATCAGATCCATCCATCCATGTATGCAGCGGTTTATTCTGAAAATGCAAACCCAAAACCAGAGCACCTTGCATGGAAGCCCCGGCGCTGCACCGCGCCGCACGGAACGGTTGAACGGTACAGCCTCGTATAAATTCATAATATAAACATCATAATACTCACTTTGTCCTTCGAATTTCCGTATGATTATTCCCAGAAAGGTGTTCTGTGGTGCCACGTGACCCCTTCTGACAGGCATGGTTATTGGTTTGTTTGGTTCAAACAAATTAAACCCCCCGAAATTAAAAACAAAAAATAAAATATGCTTCTTAATGAATTCTTCTGTCTGTCCGTCTCCGGATGAAGGGAGAAAGCGGAGCCCGTATATATGAAGTTGGAGAGAGAGAGAGAGAGAGAGAGAGAGAGAGAGAGAGAAGGAGAGGGAGAGAGAGAGAGAGAGAAGGAGAGAGAGGGAGAGAGAGAGAGGTTCCCTTGATGTTGTTCCTTTGTCCCTGTAGCAGTCAGTCACTCCTCCGTGCTTTGGGGATCCTCACACCGGACAACACTCTCACTGATCAGCGGTTATTTCTGTCAACTTCCAGGCGTCCATCTCACACTATATACAGGCAGCCTCCCCCGGCGTTGATCCGCCAGCACCACGCCGACGCCACGCCGACCGTCCGTCCAGTCCGGTCCGGTCCGCCCGGAGACCTCCTCCGCTCCTATCCCCCGATCACCGTCCTCACCTCACCGGGGGGAGGATGAGGAGTTGAAGACGACGAGGAGTCGCAGTTTAAACATTTTGTTTTGTTTTTACAAACAGCGATGAGGTTGTTGTTGTGACGCTGCAGCTGCTGCTGCCACTACCACGCTCCTCGAAAGCACCGCCTGTGTGTGTGTGTGTGTGTGTGTGTGTGAGTGAAAGAGAGAGAGGCGCGATAGGTTACTATTTGTGATGATGGTGAGGGGAACACTGGTGCTCTCTCTGAAGCCAGCGGCTGTGTAGAGGCGAGAGAGAGAGAGAGCTAGGGAGAGAGAGAGAAAGAGAGAGAGAGAGAGAGAGAGAGAGCTAGGGAGAGAGAGAGAGAGAGCTAGGGAGGGAGAGAGAGAGAGAGAGAGAGAGAGCGCGAGAGAGAGAGGGAGAGCTAGGGAGAGAGAGAGAGAGAGAGAGAGAGAGAGAGAGAGAGAGAGCTAGGGAGAGAGCGAGAGAGCTAGGGAGAGAGAGAGAGAGCGAGAGAGCTAGAGAGAGAGAGCGAGAGAGCTAGGGAGAGAGAGCGAGAGAGAGCGAGAGGGCTAGGGAGAGAGAGAGAGCGAGAGAGCTAGGGAGAGAGAGAGAGAGCGAGAGGGCTAGGGAGAGAGAGGGAGAGAGAGAGAGAGAGAGAGGTGACGCGAGGGCATAAACAAGTGTGTATCGCGTTGTTGTGTCGTGAACGTGAAAGGCGTGAATGGAAAACCCGCGGCGACCATTAAGGGTAGAATGGACGGATTTAAATGTTATTTGATTGCTGTGAATTTCCATCCGTGCCTCTCCTCGCCTTGCTACGGTTTGCATAAAATGTGACAGAGTTCTAAAATACACTATAGGCCTACACGTTCACACCTACTCTAAGGTTCACACAGAGAAAGAGAGAGGTGGAACTGTCTGTGGTCCTGAAGCCAGTCTAACCATTTAGACGTGATTATATTATAAAAATCACACCCGTGTGAACTGAGTGGTGCAACTCCCCTCCCCCCCCCTCTCTCTCTCTAGAGAGAGCAGGCAACAGTGCAGCACTGTGCAGCCCCCCCCCCGCCCCAAAAGCGAAGATTTGAGTTAAAAACGTTCGCTCTGAAAGACTATATTCAAAGATTAGGTGCGCCACATTTTCACGATTAAAAAAAAAATAGCAGATCTACAAGCTCGTAGCGCGGCACTTGGTGACACGCTATATGAGCTTGTAGATCTGCTATTTTTTCAATAGCTAAAGTATAACATAATGCTATAGAAACACCAAAAGGGGTTCCCGTCGTGTGTGTGTGTGTGTGTGTGTGTGTGTGTGTGTGTGTGTGTGTGTGTGTGTGTGTGTGTGTGTGTGTGTGTGTGTGTGTGTGTGTGTGTGTGTGTGTGTGTGTGTGTTTCAGATGTCACAGCTACACCAGATATTGTGGTTGTTGACGAGGGCAGTAGAGAAGTGACCATTTTGGAAGTGGCATGTACATTTGACCACAGTCTGGAAGAGGCATTCCTTACCAAGGTGCTTAAAGGGGCATTCCACTCATTTTCAACATTTTACTATGTCATTAACATACCTTAGAGCTGTTGTGTGGAAATAATAAAAAAGTTCCCCCATTCTGTGTTTCCTAGAACTAGAGGTCTGAAATAAATCGATAAATAGATTTTTTTCATAATTACAGTTCTAGGAAATACAAAATGGGGGGACTTTTTTATTATTTCCACACAACGGCTAAGGTATATTAATGACATAGTAAAATGTTGAAAATGGGTGGTTTTTCCCTTTAAGTACCAGCGTCTTAAGGATGCTATTATACAGCTTGGCTACAAATGTAAACTACTTGTGTTCATATTTGGAAGCCTCTGTAATGTCCATAGATCAGTCGTGAGGGGCCTGCAGATTGCAGGCATGCCCAATAAGCCGAGAGCTGATCAGGCATTGGCAAAATTATTTTCAGTGTCTGCAATATTAGGCAGTCGCCCAAATACAGAATGGAGAAGGCGATGCTTTCTGTACCCGTGATCTGTATCCTGTATTCTGTACCCGTGATCTGTATCCTGAAGCACTTTGTTGTAGAGTTTTCCAAGTTTGCGCATCCACTATTGTTTGTGTTCAAGAATTTCTTGTAAAATGTGAATGCAAATAAAGATGTTAAATGTGTGTGTGGCCGTGGACCCCCCATCTGAAAATATGTTGTGCAGGCAGGGACCCCCGCAGAAGCAAAGAAATGAGTTAACCCATTTTGACCTGAGATCAGATTCTAAAAATGTCTTCTATATCCTGACAGTTTTCTGATAAAGCTGTTTCTAAATGAAAATGTTCTGCCAAAAACAACACAATCTGTGCGTACATTAGGTGCTGCCCTGCGGCTCGCGGCGTCTCCCCCGTCGATCTCACATTTAATTGACCCTGCATGCATTAGCAGGTCGTTATTGATCAGCTGCATGGAATTTAATACGCTGATATTGGTGTCCACGGAAAAACAATACACTCCTCTGTGTGCTGATCTAAGTGCCTCCTGTCTTTATCTCTCTCTCTCTCTCTCTTCCCTCTCAACTCCGCCGTTAGTCAGAGGTGACTTTCCTGGCTTGGCGGTGGTCCCAGAACCGACCCGGCGCTGACCCAGACCCACCCAGGACACTGGCAAGTGTGGCAACCTTCACTTAACCCATTTTGGGCGGGAACCACCTTTTGGTGTTTTAAGCATTGTTATACTTTATAGCTATTGCAAAATAACAGATCTACAAGCTCGTAGCGCGGCACCGAGTGCTGAACTACGAGCTTGTAGGTCTGCTTTTTTTTGAAAAATCGTGAAAATTCAGTGGAAATCTTTGAATATTATATTATTTCAGAGCCAACATTTTTTAACTCATATCTTTGCTTCTGAGGGGTTCCTGGAACAACATATTTTCAGATGGGGGCAGGGTGGCCCAATTACATATATTTTTTGTGGTCCTTGACATGAAATAGTGAGCACCACTGATATAGAATCCTAGGTATTTCAGAAAACTGTCAGTATTTAGAAGACTTTTTTTTTTCCATTTCGACGTCAGGCCTAAATGTGTTAACACTTTAACACAGAAGAGGAGTCATGGGAGCCAGAGACGGTGGAGGGAACCAGAGCCATCTAATAGAAGAGGACATTGAGGGGGCAGAAACCCAGCGCTGTTCATGCAGCCTGAACCGAGACATAAGCTGGAGTTGGAAATACATTGTTTTCAACGAGGGCGGCGCAAATAAGAGCTATTTTAAGCATGTGTGTAACATGACAACTGTTTTAAAGTATTGTACAGTAGTCTCTTTAATGTTTATGTTGTAGTATTACTACAAAACAAGTCAGGCGAAGGAGCAGCGGTTCTACTCCGAGTCTCTCTCGTGTGACTGAACTTCTCACCCTATCTCTAAGGGAGAAAACTCATTTCGGCTGCTTGTATTCGCAGCTTTATATTCACGACTGTTGTTTCACTTGCTGAAAATAGCCAGTCTACGAGCTTGTAGCAAGTGTAAAATGACTCATACTGGATATCTTGTCCACTAGTTCCTTCCTAACATTTGAGTCAAATATATTTAGTCTTAGTTTTAGTCATTGTAGCTTATAGTTTTCATTTAGTTTCCGTTTAGTTTTTTTCGTCACAGTTTTAGACGTTTTAGTCGGCAGTCAACAAGACTTGTCCTAAAATTGTACACAGAGAGAGAGAGAGAGAGAGAGAGAGAGAGAGCTGAAGCAGCCTCTTCATAATTGGGGCTGAGTCAGTGTTTGAGTGATTGGGCCCCCCCCCCCCGTGGGACCCCCTCCCCATCCATTATGATGACGTCCAGGGGAGGAGAGAGAGAGAGAGAGAGAGAGAGAGAGAGAGAGAGAGAGAGAGGGGCGATCCGTCAGTATTACAGCGTTATGGGTCTTTTGGGGCCAGAGCTAATTAGAAGGACTAATAGCTGGACCTGTGATTGTGACGGACGGACCGGCAGGGTCACCGCAGTTTATTTAGTTTTAGTCACATTTTAGTCACCTGGATTGTTTTAGTGTTAGTCTAGTCTTAGTCGACTAAATATCATACGATTTTAGTCGACTAAATCTACAGTTGATTTAGTCGAACAAAATGTATTTGGGCGGGCCTTGATGCCGTCGTAATGACTGTTTTTTCACTTGCTGAAAATAGCGGATCTACAAGCCCACAAGGTGTCGCGCTGCGACACGTTGTGAGCTTGTAGATCGGCTATTTTCAGCATGCAACTAATAGTAAAATTACTTATACTGGATCTCTTGTCCACTAGTCCCTTCCTGACATTTTAGTCTAGTTTTTATTTGTTGACGAAATTGTCAGTATATTTAGTCTTAGTTTTAGTCGTCATAGCTTAGTTTCCATTTAGTTTTCGTCAGTGGAAAAAGGTAGTCGACGAACAGTTTTGCCTTAGTTTTAGTCGACAAAATCAACACTGCATCGATGCATTGAGAGCGACAGAAAAATCACATTTAACCCAAGGACGATTCTACAAATGCTTTCTAAATCCTGCGACAGTTTCCTGAAAAACCTCATGTTTCTACAGCATACATGGGCAACTGGCGGCCCGGGGGCCACATGCGGCCCCCACCTTCACTTAATGTGGCCCTCAGGTTAATACCAGAATACTGATATATTATTGGTTTTAGCTGTTTACAATTCTACGACATGCAAAACATGACTCACTGTAATTACTTCAGTCTAAATCAGTAGCTCATTGCTCAACACAAGTATAATTAAAGGCATTTGAAATGACATAAAAATTTTAATTTTCAGGATTCCAATTCAAAAATAGCAAAAATTCAAGATTTAGATTCGAATATAGCAAAAATTGCCGATCTACAAGCTCAAAACGCGTCGCAGCGTGACGCGTTTTGAGCTTGTAGATCGGCTATTTTTGCGACGACAGTAATATATATATATGGCCCTAGGGAGTGAGTGTGGAAATATAGTGGCCCTCTCCATCGTCAAAGTTGCCCACCCCTGTTCTACAGTATGTCAGTGGTTCTCAAGGTTTTTCATCTCAAGGACCCCAAAAATGATATGAATTTGGGCACCGACCCCCCATCTGAAAATATGTTGTTCCAGGGACCCCTCCTCCCTGAAAGAATATATATATTCAAAGATTTGCGCCACATTTTCACGATTGTTCAAAAATAGCAGACCTACAAGCTTGTAGATCTGCTATTTTTCAAGAGCTAGAGCATAACATAATGCTTGAAACACCAATAGGGGTTCCCGCCCAGAATCCCATATAGGAGTTTGGCCGATTCTAAAATTCTAAATCCTAAAAGTTTTCTGAAAAACCTATGTTTCTATGTGTCAGTGGGTGCTCAACCTTTTTTCATGTCAAGGACCCCCAGAATTATCTGTATTTGGCCGCGGACCCCCCCGATCTGAAAACGTTTTTCCAGGGACACATTCACACACCTGGAATCGGTGTCTGAATGTGTGAATGTTTAAAGGTATATTCAGTGATTTCACTTAATTCAAATATGACTTATTTCTTCTTATTTTTTGGACAATCCTCCCTACTATAAAGTGTGCTGACCATATAAGGAGTTCCTCCCTGTCCCCAGTGAGCCCCTGGGGTCAAAAAACCCTAGTTTCGGTTTGGGTTTTGGGTGGCAAAGCCTTCATCCAATCAGGATGAGAGGGGCCTTCCTCCAATCATGATCGAGTGGGGCGGGCCTTGGTGCACGTGCTGTTGGTCTGTTGTACTTCCCCCACTGTAGAGCGTGTGCATGTGCACATCTTGTTACCGGGGCGGACCGGGCTTTTTTACAAATCACTGAATGCTCCTTTAAGTAAAGAAGGAAAACGATATGCACATCGCAGTTTCAGAATACGGTGCTGGACCCAAAAAGTGACTGAATGAAGAACTTGAGAAAGCCCAGAGGGGCGAAACGTTGTTGTATTTAGGTTGAAATCCAAAGGACGGGGAGCAGAACTATATCGTGCGGACATTCCACTTTTTTCTTCATTGAATGGGTGAATTTACCATTTACGAAAGTCAGTTGACGTAATTGATTGATTGATTGATTGAATTGAAGTGATTGAAGTAATTATTAACAGTTTGCAGAATTACAGTATATTTCAGGAACAACTCAATACGAAAACTGTCAACTGTGAGTTGGACGACAGTGACCATAAAGCATTACACGTATAGGGTCCACCATGTTCAATTCATCAAAACATTTAGAGACGTACAAACAAATATATAAATTATTCTATATAATCTTGAGCATCGGATGCTCCGATTAAACTTGTCAATGCATAGATGGCATTCGAAGCGAGAGCAGTGACGCAGACAGACAGACAGACAGACAGACAGACAGACAGACAGACAGACAGACAGACAGACAGACAGACAGACAGACAGGACAACCATGAATGCTTTGTTATGCAAAGCATGTGATTGCAAAAGCATAATACAATGCATTGGCAGAGGGGGGGAAAAAGTCTGCAAATCAGTTTTTTGTACAAATTCATATTTATATTGCTATTGTACTTTATCCCATTCTGGGCGGGAACCCCTTTAGGTGTTTTAAAGCATTATGTTATACTTTAGCTATTGAAAAATATCAGATCTACAAGCTCATAGCGCGGCACCGAGTGCCGCGCTACGAGCTTGTAGGTCTGATGTCTTTGTTTAAATCGTGAAAATACGGCACAAATCGTTGGAATATATATTCTTTCAGAGCGAACGTTTTTAACTCAAATCTTTGCTTCTGGGAGGGGGTCTGGAACGACATGTTTTCAAACGGGGGGGGTCCGCGGTCAAATACAGATAATTCTGGGGCTCCTTGACATGAACAAGTTTGAGAACCACTGACATATATATATATATATGTATAAACATGAGGTTTTTCAGAAAACTGTCATGATTTAGAAGACATTTGACATATGATGATGATGATGATGATACGCGTACAGTAATGTGACTGCCTGCGATGTTGCAATACTGTACACGACAAAGAAACGGCCCGCAAGGTCGATAACAAAAAGAAACGCCATTACGGGAAAATTGCATTAAAAACATAATTATAAACGGTCTCCTTTGAGCCCGCATGACCTCGGATGTGGGGCAAAGGTCGCGACCTTTACAGGGGTCTTTGCCGTGTGTGCTTTAACCCGTTTTGGGCGGGAAACCCCTTTTGGTGTTTTAGCTGTTGAAAAACAACAGATCTACAAGCTCTCTAATAGCTCTCTAATAGCAGATCTACAAGCTCGTAGCGCGGCACTCTGCTATTTTTGAAAAATCGTGATAATGTGGCGCAAATCTTTGAATATATATATTCTTTCAGAGCGAACGTTTTTAACTCAAATCTTTGCTTCTGGGCGGGGGGGGGTCCCTGGAAAAACATATTTTCAGATGGGGGTCGGCAGCCAAATACAGATATTTTTTGGGGTTCCTTGACATGAAAATGTTTGAGAACGACTGACATAAGAAACATAAAAGGGTATTTCAGAAAACTGGCAGCATTTAGAAGACATTTGTAGAATCGTCCTCGGGTCTGAAGGGGTTAAGAATGAGGCATGGCAACGCGGTTAATTACGTGACCCCGCCCCTGCCGCCACCGCACGACTCTGATTTCCCTCGGCGGCCGACATTACTGCACGACTCAGAAATATACAGAAGTACCGTCATCAGAATGTGTGAAGCAGTGGGTTTACAACCAATTTGATACCAGGGCACATTATTTATTCAGCATCTGAGCCACAGACCACCGTCTGATGACATTTAGCCTCTCAGACCCATTTGAGCCACGGACCACCGTCTGATGACATTTAGCCTCTCAGACCCATTTGAGCCACGGACCACCGTCTGATGACATTTAGCCTCTCAGACCCATTTGAGCCACGGACCACCGTCTGATGACATTTAGCCTCTCAGACCCATTTGAGCCACGGACCACCGTCTGATGACATTTAGCCTCTCAGACCCATTTGAGCCACGGAACCACCGTCTGATGACATTTAGCCTCTCAGACCCATTTGAGCCACGGACCACCGCCTGATGACATTTAGCCTCTCAGACCCATTTGAGCCACGGACCACCGTCTGATGACATTTAGCCTCTCAGACCCATTTGAGCCACGGACCACCGCCTGATGACATTTAGCCTCTCAGACCCATTTGAGCCACGGACCACCGCCTGATGACATTTAGCCTCTCAGACCCATTTGAGCCACGGAACCACCGCCTGATGACATTTAGCCTCTCAGACCCATTTGAGCCACGGAACCACCGTCTGATGACATTTAGCCTCTCAGACCCATTTGAGCCACGGAACCACCGCCTGATGACATTTAGCCTCTCAGACCCATTTGAGCCACGGAACCACCGTCTGATGACATTTAGCCTCTCAGACCCATTTGAGCCTCGGAACCACCGCCTGATGACATTTAGCCTCTCAGACCCATTTGAGCCACGGACCACCATTTGATGACATTTAGCCTCTCAGACCCATCTGAGCCACGGAACCACCGTCTGATGACATTTAGCCTCTCAGACCCATTTGAGCCACGGACCACCATTTGATGACATTTAGCCTCTCAGACCCATTTGAGCCACGGAACCACCGTCTGATGACATTTAGCCTCTCAGACCCATTTGAGCCACGGACCACCATTTGATGACATTTAGCCTCTCAGACCCATTTTAAGCCACAGACCACCATTTGATGACATTTAGCCTCTCAGACCCATTTGAGCCACGGAACCACCGTCTGATGACATTTAGCCTCTCAGACCCATCTGAGCCACAGACCACCGTTTGATGACATTTAGACCCAAAACTAAAGATCTTTTTTGCTTTTGTCCACTATTCTATGCTGTATTTAGGAGAGACAACAGGCAAAACGTTGCTCAAAATAACAATTCTTCTACATTTTCTAATTGTGTCGTTTCTTGAAAATTAAGTAATTCAGATGTTTAACAATAATTTAACTCTTGGGAGCGTAAAATGAGACCAAATTGACCCGTATGACGGTATGGGTCCATGACGGTATGGGTCCATGACGGTATGGGTCCATGACGTATGGGTCCATGACGTATGGGTCCATGACGGTATGGGTCCATGACGGTATGGGTCCATGACGTGGGGTCCATGACGGTATGGGTCCATGACGGTATGGGTCCATGACGGTATGGGTCCATGACGTATGGGTCCATGACGTATGGGTCCATGACGGTATGGGTCCATGACGTATGGGTCCATGACGGTATGGGTCCATGACGTATGGGTCCATGAAGTATGGGTCCATGACGGTATGGGTCCATGACGGTATGGGTCCATGACGTATGGGTCCATGACGGTATGGGTCCATGACTGTATGGGTCCATGACGTATGGGTCCATGACGTATGGGTCCATGACGGTATGGGTCCATGACGTGGGGTCCATGACGGTATGGGTCCATGACGGTATGGGTCCATGACGGTATGGCTCCATGACGTATGGGTCCATGACGGTATGGGTCCATGACGGTATGGGTCCATGACGTATGGGTCTATGACGTATGGGTCCATGACGGTATGGGTCCATGACGGTATGGGTCCATGACGTGGGGTCCATGACGGTATGGGTCCATGACGGTATGGGTCCATGACGGTATGGGTCCATGACGTATGGGTCCATGACGGTATGGGTCCATGACGTATGGGTCCATGACGGTATGGGTCCATGACGTATGGGTCCATGACGGTATGGGTCCATGACGGTATGGGTCCATGACGTATGGGTCCATGACGGTATGGGTCCATGACGGTATGGGTCCATGACGGTATGGGTCCATGACGTATGGGTCCATGATGTATGGGTCCATGACGTATGGGTCCATGACGGTATGGGTCCATGACGGTATGGGTCCATGACGTATGGGTCCATGACGGTATGGGTCCATGACGGTATGGGTCCATGACGTATGGGTCCATGACGGTATGGGTCCATGACGGTATGGGTCCATGACGGTATGGGTCCATGACGGTATGGGTCCATGACGGTATGGGTCCATGACGTATGGGTCCATGATGTATGGGTCCATGACGTATGGGTCCATGACGGTATGGGTCCATGACGGTATGGGTCCATGACGTATGGGTCCATGACGGTATGGGTCCATGACGGTATGGGTCCATTTGGTTTCATTTCACGCTCCCAAGAGTTACAGATCTATAAGCGTCCATTTGGTTATACCAATAACCCTCCGTCATTTAGCTGCATGGGGACCCCCTGGAACCCCCTGAAGGACCCCCTGGAACCCCCTGAAAGGACCCCCTGGAACCCCCTGAAGGACCACCTGGAACCCCCTGAAGGACCACCGGTGGTCCCCGGACCACTGGGGACCACCTGGTGTAGGGATTGTATTTCCACGGACACAAGCGCGGGAGATGCTGACTAGAATGGAGCCCAAAGTTCAGAAGGGCAAAGTCTTGTCTGTCTTGGCTACCGGATTTTAGCGATGAGAACTTAAACTTGAGTTAAAGTTAGATTTATAATTCTTAATGACTCAAAAGTGATTTAAAATCAGTCAAAGGATAATTGCTGGCACATGGCCTTATAAAAGGGGGAAGTGACGTAACGACTAGGTAGTCGTGACGTCAACCCTGACACCTGGAACCCCCTGAAGGACCACTGGTGGTCCACCTGGAAACCCCTGAAGGACCACCGGTGGTCCCCGGACCAATGGGGACCACCTGGAACCCCCTGAAGGACCACCGGTGGTCCCCGGACCACTGGGGACCCCCTGGAACCCCCTGAAGGACCACCGGTGGTCCCCGGACCACTGGGGACCCCCTGGAACCCCCTGAAGGACCACCGGTGGTCCCCGGACCACTGGGGACCACCTGGAACCCCCTGAAGGACCACTGGTGGTCCACTTGGAACCCCCTGAAGGACCACCGGTGGTCCCCGGACCAATGGGGACCACCTGGAACCCCCTGAAGGACCACCGGTGGTCCCCGGACCACTGGGGACCACCTGGAACCCCCTGAAGGACCACCGGTGGTCCCCGGACCAATGGGGACCACCTGGAACCCCCTGAAGGACCCCTGGTGGTCCCCGGACCACTGGGAAACACCTGGAACCCCCTGAAGGACCCCTGGTGGTACCACTGGGGACCACCTGGAACCCCCTGAAGGACCCCTGGTGGTCCCCGGACCACTGGGGACCACCTGGAACCCCCTGAAGGACCACCGGTGGTCCCCGGACCACTGGGGACCACCTGGAACCCCCTGAAGGACCACTGGTGGTCCACCTGGAACCCCCTGAGGGACCACCGGTGGTCCCCGGACCAATGGGGACCACCTGGAACCCCCTGAAGGACCACCGGTGGTCCCCGGACCACTGGGGACCACCTGGAACCCCCTGAAGGACCACCGGTGGTCCCCGGACCACTGGGGACCACCTGGAACCCCCTGAAGGACCACCGGTGGTCCCCGGACCACAAGGGACCACCTGGAACCCCCTGAAGGACCACCGGTGGTCCCCGGACGACTGGGGACCACTTGGAACCCCCTGAAGGACCACCGGTGGTCCCCGGACCACTGGGGACCCCCTGGAACCCCCTGAAGGACCACCGGTGGTCCCCGGACCACTGGGGACCACCTGGAACCCCCTGAAGGACCACCGGTGGTCCCCGGACCACTGGAGACCACCTGGAACCCGCTGAAGGACCACCGGTGGTCCCCGGACCACTGGGGACCACCTGGAACCCCCTGAAGGACCACCGGTGGTCCCCGGACCACTGGGGACCACCTGGAACCCCCTGAAGGACCACCGGTGGTCCCCGGACCAATGGGGACCACCTGGAACCCCCTGAAGGACCCCTGGTGGTCCCCGGACCACTGGGGACCACCTGGAACCCCCTGAAGGACCCCTGGTGGTACCACTGGGGACCACCTGGAACCCCCTGAAGGACCCCTGGTGGTCCCCGGACCACTGGGGACCACCTGGAACCCCCTGAAGGACCACCGGTGGTCCCCGGACCACTGGGGACCACCTGGAACCCCCTGAAGGACCACTGGTGGTCCACCTGGAACCCCCTGAGGGACCACCGGTGGTCCCCGGACCAATGGGGACCACCTGGAACCCCCTGAAGGACCACCGGTGGTCCCCGGACCACTGGGGACCACCTGGAACCCCCTGAAGGACCACCGGTGGTCCCCGGACCAATGGGGACCACCTGGAACCC
Source organism: Electrona antarctica (assembly GCF_951216825.1). Lineage (NCBI taxonomy): Eukaryota > Metazoa > Chordata > Actinopteri > Myctophiformes > Myctophidae > Electrona > Electrona antarctica. The sequence goes on along the minus strand of NC_136803.1, from coordinate 353,247 downwards.
CCTGAAGGACCACCGGTGGTCCCCGGACCACTGGGGACCACCTGGAACCCCCTGAAGGACCACCGGTGGTCCCCGGACCACAAGGGACCACCTGGAACCCCCTGAAGGACCACCGGTGGTCCCCGGACGACTGGGGACCACTTGGAACCCCCTGAAGGACCACCGGTGGTCCCCGGACCACTGGGGACCCCCTGGAACCCCCTGAAGGACCACCGGTGGTCCCCGGACTACTGGGGACCACCTGGAACCCCCTGAAGGACCACCGGTGGTCCCCGGACCACTGGAGACCACCTGGAACCCCCTGAAGGACCACCGGTGGTCCCCGGACGACTGGGGACCACTTGGAACCCCCTGAAGGACCACCGGTGGTCCCCGGACCACTGGGGACCCCCTGGAACCCCCTGAAGGACCACCGGTGGTCCCCGGACCACTGGGGACCACCTGGAACCCCCTGAAGGACCACCGGTGGTCCCCGGACCACTGGAGACCACCTGGAACCCCCTGAAGGACCACCGGTGGTCCCCGGACCACTGGGGACCACCTGGAACCCCCTGAAGGACCACCGGTGGTCCCCGGACCACTGGGGACCACCTGGAACCCCCTGAAGGACCACCGGTGGTCCCCGGACCAATGGGGACCACCTGGAACCCCCTGAAGGACCCCTGGTGGTCCCCGGACCACTGGGGACCACCTGGAACCCCCTGAAGGACCCCTGGTGGTACCACTGGGGACCACCTGGAACCCCCTGAAGGACCCCTGGTGGTCCCCGGACCACTGGGGACCACCTGGAACCCCCTGAAGGACCACCGATGGTCCCCGGACCACTGGGGACCACCTGGAACCCCCTGAAGGACCACTGGTGGTCCACCTGGAACCCCCTGAGGGACCACCGGTGGTCCCCGGACCAATGGGGACCACCTGGAACCCCCTGAAGGACCACCGGTGGTCCCCGGACCACTGGGGACCACCTGGAACCCCCTGAAGGACCACCGGTGGTCCCCGGACCAATGGGGACCACCTGGAACCCCCTGAAGGACCACCGGTGGTCCCCGGACCACTGGGGACCACCTGGAACCCCCTGAAGGACCACCGGTGGTCCCCGGACCACAAGGGACCACCTGGAACCCCCTGAAGGACCACCGGTGGTCCCCGGACGACTGGGGACCACTTGGAACCCCCTGAAGGACCACCGGTGGTCCCCGGACCACTGGGGACCCCCTGGAACCCCCTGAAGGACCACCGGTGGTCCCCGGACCACTGGGGACCACCTGGAACCCCCTGAAGGACCACCGGTGGTCCCCGGACCACTGGAGACCACCTGGAACCCCCTGAAGGACCACCGGTGGTCCCCGGACCACTGGGGACCACCTGGAACCCCCTGAAGGACCACCGGTGGTCCCCGGACCACTGGGGACCACCTGGAACCCCCTGAAGGACCACCGGTGGTCCCCGGACCAATGGGGACCACCTGGAACCCCCTGAAGGACCCCTGGTGGTCCCCGGACCACTGGTGTAAAGCGTAATGACAAATCCAAACTATAATAACCTTGCAGCATCACAACCACCATGAAGATGGCACTTTTATCACATTCCTCACATCACACCAAAAAAAATAACCTGGTCGCAATCAGGAAGCAGACCAAATCGACCAATGACAAAGCTTCTAGGAAAATCTGAATCTGAATAAATAATGGACCTTCCTTGATGTGAAGGGGGTTTAAAACCAGTGCTTTAGGCTAATGTTGTCTTTCTGTTTTCACTAGTCACTATAGAACCCTAGACCTTCTGTCCCCAGACTGCTTTCTGTCCCCAGACTGCTTTCTGTCCCCAGACTGTTTTCTGTCCCCAGACTGCTTTCTGTCCCCAGACTGGTTTCTGTCCCCAGACTGGTTTCTGTCCCCAGACCTTTCTGTCCCCAGACTGGTTTCTGTCCCCAGACTGGTTTCTGTCCCCAGACTGGTTTCTGTCCCCAGACCTTTCTGTCCCCAGACTGCTTTCTGTCCCCAGACTGGTTTCGGTCCCCAGACTGCTTTCTGTCCCCAGACTGGTTTCGGTCCCCAGACTGCTTTCTGTCCCCAGACTGGTTTCTGTCCCCAGACCTTTCTGTCCCCAGACTGGTTTCTGTCCCCAGACTGCTTTCTGTCCCCAGACCTTTCTGTCCCAAGACTGGTTTCTGTCCCCAGACCTTTCTGTCCCCAGACTGCTTTCTGTCCCCAGACTGGTTTCTGTCCCCAGACTGCTTTCTGTCCCCAGACCTTTCTGTCCCCAGACTGCTTTCTGTCCCCAGACTGCTTTCTGTCCCCAGACTACTTTCTGTCCCCAGACCTTTCTGTCCCCAGACTGCTTTCTGTCCCCAGACCTTTCTGTCCCCAGACTGCTTTCTGTCCCCAGACTGCTTTCTGTCCCCAGACCTTTCTGTCCCCAGACTGCTTTCTGTCCCCAGACTGCTTTCTGTCCCCAGACTGCTTTCTGTCCCCAGACCTTTCTGTCCCCAGACTGCTTTCTGTCCCCAGACTGCTTTCTGTCCCCAGACTGCTTTCTGTCCCCAGACCTTTCTGTCCCCAGACTGCTTTCTGTCCCCAGACTGCTTTCTGTCCCCAGACTGGTTTCGGTCCCCAGACTGCTTTCTGTCCCCAGACTGGTTTCTGTCCCCAGACTGCTTTCTGTCCCCAGACTGGTTTCTGTCCCCAGACTGCTTTCTGTCCCCAGACCTTTCTGTCCCCAGACTGCTTTCTGTCCCCAGACTGGTTTCTGTCCCCAGACTGCTTTCTGTCCCCAGACCTTTCTGTCCCCAGACTGCTTTCTGTCCCCAGACTGCTTTCTGTCCCCAGACTGCTTTCTGTCCCCAGACCTTTCTGTCCCCAGACCTTTCTGTCCCCAGACTGCTTTCTGTCCCCAGACTGCTTTCTGTCCCCAGACCTTTCTGTCCCCAGACTGGTTTCTGTCCCCAGACTGGTTTCTGTCCCCAGACCTTTCGGTCCCCAGACTGCTTTCTGTCCCCAGACCTTTCGGTCCCCAGACCTTTCGGTCCCCAGACTGCTTTCTGTCCCCAGACTGGTTTCTGTCCCCAGACCTTTCTGTCCCCAGACCTTTCTGTCCCCAGACCTTTCTGTCCCCAGACTGCTTTCTGTCCCCAGACTGCTTTCTGTCCCCAGACCTTTCTGTCCCCAGACTGCTTTCTGTCCCCAGACTGCTTTCTGTCCCCAGACTGCTTTCTGTCCCCAGACCTTTCTGTCCCCAGCAGCACCAGCCACAGCGCCTGATAAAAATGTATCACCTCCTCTTGTCCGCTAGCCTCTTCTATCTGGAGGGGAGGGGGAGGGGGGGGGGGGGGGGGGGGGGGTGTTAACTAAGTACATTTACTTAAGTAAAACTTCCAGGTATTTGTACTTTTACTTGAGTAATTCTAATGTCCAATACTTGTACTTCTACTCCACTACATCTCGGAGGCAAGTATTGTACTTTTTACTCCCCTATAATTATTTGAAAACTTCAGTTAATAGTTAAACATACATTATAATGACTTGCATTTTTATAGCGCTTCTCAAAGCGCTTTAAAATGGTCCATTCATACATACATTTGGAGGTGATGTGTCGAACAGTCGACGCCAGCGTCAACTGTTCGCCATTCACACACCAATGGTGGCATGGGGGGGGGGGGGGGCTGTGGTCGGGGGGATCGTGCCCCCTCCGTGGGAATGTCGCAGCCGAGCCGTGGGTGTCGCCGCGGTGACGATAAGACGCCGAGCGCGTTGACCCCCGAGATACGCCCGTCGCTCCGCCGCGACCCCCCGCAGCTTTATCTTGAGTCAGCGACACCGTCGTGCCTCGCATGCATGGTGTTAAGTGGACCGCTCGTTAAGGACGGTGGGAGACTGGGAGGTGTCATGACCCCTGGTGGTACCACTGGGGACCACCTGGAACCCCCTGAAGGACCCCTGGTGGTCCCCGGACCACTGGGGACCACCTGGAACCCCCTGAAGGACCACCGGTGGTCCCCGGACCACTGGGGACCACCTGGAACCCCCTGAAGGACCACTGGTGGTCCACCTGGAACCCCCTGAGGGACCACCGGTGGTCCCCGGACCAATGGGGACCACCTGGAACCCCCTGAAGGACCACCGGTGGTCCCCGGACCACTGGGGACCACCTGGAACCCCCTGAAGGACCACCGGTGGTCCCCGGACCACTGGGGACCACCTGGAACCCCCTGAAGGACCACCGGTGGTCCCCGGACCACAAGGGACCACCTGGAACCCCCTGAAGGACCACCGGTGGTCCCCGGACGACTGGGGACCACTTGGAACCCCCTGAAGGACCACCGGTGGTCCCCGGACCACTGGGGACCCCCTGGAACCCCCTGAAGGACCACCGGTGGTCCCCGGACCACTGGGGACCACCTGGAACCCCCTGAAGGACCACCGGTGGTCCCCGGACCACTGGAGACCACCTGGAACCCCCTGAAGGACCACCGGTGGTCCCCGGACCACTGGGGACCACCTGGAACCCCCTGAAGGACCACCGGTGGTCCCCGGACCACTGGGGACCACCTGGAACCCCCTGAAGGACCACCGGTGGTCCCCGGACCAATGGGGACCACCTGGAACCCCCTGAAGGACCCCTGGTGGTCCCCGGACCACTGGGGACCACCTGGAACCCCCTGAAGGACCCCTGGTGGTACCACTGGGGACCACCTGGAACCCCCTGAAGGACCCCTGGTGGTCCCCGGACCACTGGGGACCACCTGGAACCCCCTGAAGGACCACCGGTGGTCCCCGGACCACTGGGGACCACCTGGAACCCCCTGAAGGACCACTGGTGGTCCACCTGGAACCCCCTGAGGGACCACCGGTGGTCCCCGGACCAATGGGGACCACCTGGAACCCCCTGAAGGACCACCGGTGGTCCCCGGACCACTGGGGACCACCTGGAACCCCCTGAAGGACCACCGGTGGTCCCCGGACCAATGGGGACCACCTGGAACCCCCTGAAGGACCACCGGTGGTCCCCGGACCACTGGGGACCACCTGGAACCCCCTGAAGGACCACCGGTGGTCCCCGGACCACAAGGGACCACCTGGAACCCCCTGAAGGACCACCGGTGGTCCCCGGACGACTGGGGACCACTTGGAACCCCCTTAACTAAGTACATTTACTTAAGTAAAACTTCCAGGTATTTGTACTTTTACTTGAGTAATTCTAATGTCCAATACTTGTACTTCTACTCCACTACATCTCGGAGGCAAGTATTGTACTTTTTACTCCCCTATAATTATTTGAAAACTTCAGTTAATAGTTAAACATACATTATAATGACTTGCATTTTTATAGCGCTTCTCAAAGCGCTTTAAAATGGTCCATTCATACATACATTTGGAGGTGATGTGTCGAACAGTCGACGCCAGCGTCAACTGTTCGCCATTCACACACCAATGGTGGCATGGGGGGGGGGGGGGGCTGTGGTCGGGGGGATCGTGCCCCCTCCGTGGGAATGTCGCAGCCGAGCCGTGGGTGTCGCCGCGGTGACGATAAGACGCCGAGCGCGTTGACCCCCGAGATACGCCCGTCGCTCCGCCGCGACCCCCCGCAGCTTTATCTTGAGTCAGCGACACCGTCGTGCCTCGCATGCATGGTGTTAAGTGGACCGCTCGTTAAGGACGGTGGGAGACTGGGAGGTGTCATGACCCCTGGTGGTACCACTGGGGACCACCTGGAACCCCCTGAAGGACCCCTGGTGGTCCCCGGACCACTGGGGACCACCTGGAACCCCCTGAAGGACCACCGGTGGTCCCCGGACCACTGGGGACCACCTGGAACCCCCTGAAGGACCACTGGTGGTCCACCTGGAACCCCCTGAGGGACCACCGGTGGTCCCCGGACCAATGGGGACCACCTGGAACCCCCTGAAGGACCACCGGTGGTCCCCGGACCACTGGGGACCACCTGGAACCCCCTGAAGGACCACCGGTGGTCCCCGGACCACTGGGGACCACCTGGAACCCCCTGAAGGACCACCGGTGGTCCCCGGACCACAAGGGACCACCTGGAACCCCCTGAAGGACCACCGGTGGTCCCCGGACGACTGGGGACCACTTGGAACCCCCTGAAGGACCACCGGTGGTCCCCGGACCACTGGGGACCCCCTGGAACCCCCTGAAGGACCACCGGTGGTCCCCGGACCACTGGGGACCACCTGGAACCCCCTGAAGGACCACCGGTGGTCCCCGGACCACTGGAGACCACCTGGAACCCCCTGAAGGACCACCGGTGGTCCCCGGACCACTGGGGACCACCTGGAACCCCCTGAAGGACCACCGGTGGTCCCCGGACCACTGGGGACCACCTGGAACCCCCTGAAGGACCACCGGTGGTCCCCGGACCAATGGGGACCACCTGGAACCCCCTGAAGGACCCCTGGTGGTCCCCGGACCACTGGGGACCACCTGGAACCCCCTGAAGGACCCCTGGTGGTACCACTGGGGACCACCTGGAACCCCCTGAAGGACCCCTGGTGGTCCCCGGACCACTGGGGACCACCTGGAACCCCCTGAAGGACCACCGGTGGTCCCCGGACCACTGGGGACCACCTGGAACCCCCTGAAGGACCACTGGTGGTCCACCTGGAACCCCCTGAGGGACCACCGGTGGTCCCCGGACCAATGGGGACCACCTGGAACCCCCTGAAGGACCACCGGTGGTCCCCGGACCACTGGGGACCACCTGGAACCCCCTGAAGGACCACCGGTGGTCCCCGGACCAATGGGGACCACCTGGAACCCCCTGAAGGACCACCGGTGGTCCCCGGACCACTGGGGACCACCTGGAACCCCCTGAAGGACCACCGGTGGTCCCCGGACCACAAGGGACCACCTGGAACCCCCTGAAGGACCACCGGTGGTCCCCGGACGACTGGGGACCACTTGGAACCCCCTTAACTAAGTACATTTACTTAAGTAAAACTTCCAGGTATTTGTACTTTTACTTGAGTAATTCTAATGTCCAATACTTGTACTTCTACTCCACTACATCTCGGAGGCAAGTATTGTACTTTTTACTCCCCTATAATTATTTGAAAACTTCAGTTAATAGTTAAACATACATTATAATGACTTGCATTTTTATAGCGCTTCTCAAAGCGCTTTAAAATGGTCCATTCATACATACATTTGGAGGTGATGTGTCGAACAGTCGACGCCAGCGTCAACTGTTCGCCATTCACACACCAATGGTGGCATGGGGGGGGGGGGGGGCTGTGGTCGGGGGGATCGTGCCCCCTCCGTGGGAATGTCGCAGCCGAGCCGTGGGTGTCGCCGCGGTGACGATAAGACGCCGAGCGCGTTGACCCCCGAGATACGCCCGTCGCTCCGCCGCGACCCCCCGCAGCTTTATCTTGAGTCAGCGACACCGTCGTGCCTCGCATGCATGGTGTTAAGTGGACCGCTCGTTAAGGACGGTGGGAGACTGGGAGGTGTCATGACCCCTGGTGGTACCACTGGGGACCACCTGGAACCCCCTGAAGGACCCCTGGTGGTCCCCGGACCACTGGGGACCACCTGGAACCCCCTGAAGGACCACCGGTGGTCCCCGGACCACTGGGGACCACCTGGAACCCCCTGAAGGACCACTGGTGGTCCACCTGGAACCCCCTGAGGGACCACCGGTGGTCCCCGGACCAATGGGGACCACCTGGAACCCCCTGAAGGACCACCGGTGGTCCCCGGACCACTGGGGACCACCTGGAACCCCCTGAAGGACCACCGGTGGTCCCCGGACCACTGGGGACCACCTGGAACCCCCTGAAGGACCACCGGTGGTCCCCGGACCACAAGGGACCACCTGGAACCCCCTGAAGGACCACCGGTGGTCCCCGGACGACTGGGGACCACTTGGAACCCCCTGAAGGACCACCGGTGGTCCCCGGACCACTGGGGACCCCCTGGAACCCCCTGAAGGACCACCGGTGGTCCCCGGACCACTGGGGACCACCTGGAACCCCCTGAAGGACCACCGGTGGTCCCCGGACCACTGGAGACCACCTGGAACCCCCTGAAGGACCACCGGTGGTCCCCGGACCACTGGGGACCACCTGGAACCCCCTGAAGGACCACCGGTGGTCCCCGGACCACTGGGGACCACCTGGAACCCCCTGAAGGACCACCGGTGGTCCCCGGACCAATGGGGACCACCTGGAACCCCCTGAAGGACCCCTGGTGGTCCCCGGACCACTGGGGACCACCTGGAACCCCCTGAAGGACCCCTGGTGGTACCACTGGGGACCACCTGGAACCCCCTGAAGGACCCCTGGTGGTCCCCGGACCACTGGGGACCACCTGGAACCCCCTGAAGGACCACCGGTGGTCCCCGGACCACTGGGGACCACCTGGAACCCCCTGAAGGACCACTGGTGGTCCACCTGGAACCCCCTGAGGGACCACCGGTGGTCCCCGGACCAATGGGGACCACCTGGAACCCCCTGAAGGACCACCGGTGGTCCCCGGACCACTGGGGACCACCTGGAACCCCCTGAAGGACCACCGGTGGTCCCCGGACCAATGGGGACCACCTGGAACCCCCTGAAGGACCACCGGTGGTCCCCGGACCACTGGGGACCACCTGGAACCCCCTGAAGGACCACCGGTGGTCCCCGGACCACAAGGGACCACCTGGAACCCCCTGAAGGACCACCGGTGGTCCCCGGACGACTGGGGACCACTTGGAACCCCCTGAAGGACCACCGGTGGTCCCCGGACCACTGGGGACCCCCTGGAACCCCCTGAAGGACCACCGGTGGTCCCCGGACTACTGGGGACCACCTGGAACCCCCTGAAGGACCACCGGTGGTCCCCGGACCACTGGAGACCACCTGGAACCCCCTGAAGGACCACCGGTGGTCCCCGGACGACTGGGGACCACTTGGAACCCCCTGAAGGACCACCGGTGGTCCCCGGACCACTGGGGACCCCCTGGAACCCCCTGAAGGACCACCGGTGGTCCCCGGACCACTGGGGACCACCTGGAACCCCCTGAAGGACCACCGGTGGTCCCCGGACCACTGGAGACCACCTGGAACCCCCTGAAGGACCACCGGTGGTCCCCGGACCACTGGGGACCACCTGGAACCCCCTGAAGGACCACCGGTGGTCCCCGGACCACTGGGGACCACCTGGAACCCCCTGAAGGACCACCGGTGGTCCCCGGACCAATGGGGACCACCTGGAACCCCCTGAAGGACCCCTGGTGGTCCCCGGACCACTGGGGACCACCTGGAACCCCCTGAAGGACCCCTGGTGGTACCACTGGGGACCACCTGGAACCCCCTGAAGGACCCCTGGTGGTCCCCGGACCACTGGGGACCACCTGGAACCCCCTGAAGGACCACCGATGGTCCCCGGACCACTGGGGACCACCTGGAACCCCCTGAAGGACCACTGGTGGTCCACCTGGAACCCCCTGAGGGACCACCGGTGGTCCCCGGACCAATGGGGACCACCTGGAACCCCCTGAAGGACCACCGGTGGTCCCCGGACCACTGGGGACCACCTGGAACCCCCTGAAGGACCACCGGTGGTCCCCGGACCAATGGGGACCACCTGGAACCCCCTGAAGGACCACCGGTGGTCCCCGGACCACTGGGGACCACCTGGAACCCCCTGAAGGACCACCGGTGGTCCCCGGACCACAAGGGACCACCTGGAACCCCCTGAAGGACCACCGGTGGTCCCCGGACGACTGGGGACCACTTGGAACCCCCTGAAGGACCACCGGTGGTCCCCGGACCACTGGGGACCCCCTGGAACCCCCTGAAGGACCACCGGTGGTCCCCGGACCACTGGGGACCACCTGGAACCCCCTGAAGGACCACCGGTGGTCCCCGGACCACTGGAGACCACCTGGAACCCCCTGAAGGACCACCGGTGGTCCCCGGACCACTGGGGACCACCTGGAACCCCCTGAAGGACCACCGGTGGTCCCCGGACCACTGGGGACCACCTGGAACCCCCTGAAGGACCACCGGTGGTCCCCGGACCAATGGGGACCACCTGGAACCCCCTGAAGGACCCCTGGTGGTCCCCGGACCACTGGTGTAAAGCGTAATGACAAATCCAAACTATAATAACCTTGCAGCATCACAACCACCATGAAGATGGCACTTTTATCACATTCCTCACATCACACCAAAAAAAATAACCTGGTCGCAATCAGGAAGCAGACCAAATCGACCAATGACAAAGCTTCTAGGAAAATCTGAATCTGAATAAATAATGGACCTTCCTTGATGTGAAGGGGGTTTAAAACCAGTGCTTTAGGCTAATGTTGTCTTTCTGTTTTCACTAGTCACTATAGAACCCTAGACCTTCTGTCCCCAGACTGCTTTCTGTCCCCAGACTGCTTTCTGTCCCCAGACTGTTTTCTGTCCCCAGACTGCTTTCTGTCCCCAGACTGGTTTCTGTCCCCAGACTGGTTTCTGTCCCCAGACCTTTCTGTCCCCAGACTGGTTTCTGTCCCCAGACTGGTTTCTGTCCCCAGACTGGTTTCTGTCCCCAGACCTTTCTGTCCCCAGACTGCTTTCTGTCCCCAGACTGGTTTCGGTCCCCAGACTGCTTTCTGTCCCCAGACTGGTTTCGGTCCCCAGACTGCTTTCTGTCCCCAGACTGGTTTCTGTCCCCAGACCTTTCTGTCCCCAGACTGGTTTCTGTCCCCAGACTGCTTTCTGTCCCCAGACCTTTCTGTCCCAAGACTGGTTTCTGTCCCCAGACCTTTCTGTCCCCAGACTGCTTTCTGTCCCCAGACTGGTTTCTGTCCCCAGACTGCTTTCTGTCCCCAGACCTTTCTGTCCCCAGACTGCTTTCTGTCCCCAGACTGCTTTCTGTCCCCAGACTACTTTCTGTCCCCAGACCTTTCTGTCCCCAGACTGCTTTCTGTCCCCAGACCTTTCTGTCCCCAGACTGCTTTCTGTCCCCAGACTGCTTTCTGTCCCCAGACCTTTCTGTCCCCAGACTGCTTTCTGTCCCCAGACTGCTTTCTGTCCCCAGACTGCTTTCTGTCCCCAGACCTTTCTGTCCCCAGACTGCTTTCTGTCCCCAGACTGCTTTCTGTCCCCAGACTGCTTTCTGTCCCCAGACCTTTCTGTCCCCAGACTGCTTTCTGTCCCCAGACTGCTTTCTGTCCCCAGACTGGTTTCGGTCCCCAGACTGCTTTCTGTCCCCAGACTGGTTTCTGTCCCCAGACTGCTTTCTGTCCCCAGACTGGTTTCTGTCCCCAGACTGCTTTCTGTCCCCAGACCTTTCTGTCCCCAGACTGCTTTCTGTCCCCAGACTGGTTTCTGTCCCCAGACTGCTTTCTGTCCCCAGACCTTTCTGTCCCCAGACTGCTTTCTGTCCCCAGACTGCTTTCTGTCCCCAGACTGCTTTCTGTCCCCAGACCTTTCTGTCCCCAGACCTTTCTGTCCCCAGACTGCTTTCTGTCCCCAGACTGCTTTCTGTCCCCAGACCTTTCTGTCCCCAGACTGGTTTCTGTCCCCAGACTGGTTTCTGTCCCCAGACCTTTCGGTCCCCAGACTGCTTTCTGTCCCCAGACCTTTCGGTCCCCAGACCTTTCGGTCCCCAGACTGCTTTCTGTCCCCAGACTGGTTTCTGTCCCCAGACCTTTCTGTCCCCAGACCTTTCTGTCCCCAGACCTTTCTGTCCCCAGACTGCTTTCTGTCCCCAGACTGCTTTCTGTCCCCAGACCTTTCTGTCCCCAGACTGCTTTCTGTCCCCAGACTGCTTTCTGTCCCCAGACTGCTTTCTGTCCCCAGACCTTTCTGTCCCCAGCAGCACCAGCCACAGCGCCTGATAAAAATGTATCACCTCCTCTTGTCCGCTAGCCTCTTCTATCTGGAGGGGAGGGGGAGGGGGGGGGGGGGGGGGGGGGGGGGTGTTAACTAAGTACATTTACTTAAGTAAAACTTCCAGGTATTTGTACTTTTACTTGAGTAATTCTAATGTCCAATACTTGTACTTCTACTCCACTACATCTCGGAGGCAAGTATTGTACTTTTTACTCCCCTATAATTATTTGAAAACTTCAGTTAATAGTTAAACATACATTATAATGACTTGCATTTTTATAGCGCTTCTCAAAGCGCTTTAAAATGGTCCATTCATACATACATTTGGAGGTGATGTGTCGAACAGTCGACGCCAGCGTCAACTGTTCGCCATTCACACACCAATGGTGGCATGGGGGGGGGGGGGGGCTGTGGTCGGGGGGATCGTGCCCCCTCCGTGGGAATGTCGCAGCCGAGCCGTGGGTGTCGCCGCGGTGACGATAAGACGCCGAGCGCGTTGACCCCCGAGATACGCCCGTCGCTCCGCCGCGACCCCCCGCAGCTTTATCTTGAGTCAGCGACACCGTCGTGCCTCGCATGCATGGTGTTAAGTGGACCGCTCGTTAAGGACGGTGGGAGACTGGGAGGTGTCATGATGCCTGAGCATGAAACCCCAACACTGCCCTGTTCACTCCCAGGGGGGTCCTTCTGGGCGACACCCCGACGCTGCCCTGTTCACTCCCAGGGGGGTCCTTCTGGGCGACACCCCGATGCTGCCCTGTTCACTCCCAGGGGGGTCCTTCTGGGCGACACCCCGGAACCAGTCACAAAGTCACGTATCGTGTCTTGGCAGTGAGTGTGAGTGTGTGTGTGAGAGAGAGAGAGAGAGAAAGAGAGAGAGAGAAAGAGAGAGAGACAGAGACAGAGACAGAGACAGAGACAGAGACAGAGAGAGAGAGAGAGAGAGAGAGAGAGAGAGACAGAGAGACAGAGAGAGAGAGATAGAGATAGAGATAGAGATAGAGATAGAGATAGAGATAGAGATAGAGATAGAGATAGAGATAGAGATAGAGATAGAGATAGAGATAGAGATAGAGATAGAGATAGAGAGAGAGAGGGTATCTGCATAGAAAACAAAACCCTTGTGGCATTAGGACAGTTCCATGTCCCTGTGAGTCAATGACTCAGCTAACAATAAATTGCTACCGGAGGCTCTACTGTACCTCTACTGTACCTCTACTGTACCTCATCCCTCCTAGGAGATTCATGTGGCCTAATCGTGGACTAATCGTGGACTTTTACCCGTAACAGAGTAGTTCTACATCACAGTATTGACGATACTTTTACTTAATAAGTACAACATTTCAGTCCTTTTTTTCCACCGCGGCTCATCACATTGGTCCAGTGTCTAATGAAAGCCTTTCTGATTGGCCAGCGGTCAACACTCCCAGGTGGGATTAAGAGGTCATAACCTTCATGATTGGCTGAGCCCACTCAGCAGAACCTCTCCTGGTTCCCTGTAGGTTAAACAACGCGGGTCAGAACCAGGTTAATGTCCTGAGGCCTCATTAATAATACCAACCCCAGGTTCATGTAAAAGCCTTTTGCAGGCCTGGGCCATGGCTCAGTGGTCCAGGCACCTTGGCTGGTAATCCAGTCTGGCAGTGTGCCGCGGGTTCGACTCACGGCCTTTACTGCATGTCTCCCCCCCCCCCCATCGCTCTCCCCATTTCCTGTCAGCCTACTGTCTGTCCCTCCATAAAAAGAATATAGCGCCACCGCGCTACGAGCTTGTAGATCTGCTATTTTTCAATAGCTAAATTATAACATAATGCTAACACCAAAAGGGGTTGAACAGAGCATTGAGTGTTCTCAGAAGCTGTCTGTCTACTGACCTGTACTCAGATCTCAGTAGCCGTGTTGATCTCGTCAGCTAAAACTATGACGGAAAATGTCTGTCGACTGTATACCTTTTTCACTGCCGAAAACTAAATGGAAACTAAATGAAAACTAAGCTACGATGACTGAAACTATAAGACTAAATATATTGACGATTTCAATAAGAACTGGACTGAAATGTTAGGAAGGGACTAGTGGACAAGAGATCCAGTCATTCCAGTCAAGTCATTTTACACTTGGTTGCATGCTGAAAATAGCCGATCTACAGTAAAATCAGTCATTACGACGGCATCGAGGCCCGCCAAAATACATTTTAGTCGACTTATTATTATTATTATAGATTTTTATTATCGTGAGAACGATGGCTTCCATTTTCGCATTGCAACTTTTCAGGACTAGAAAGCCTGCAGTTTCTATTAGCTTGTATTCCCCATCGATGATGTCACTGGAAGACGGTTTCTGAACTGCCCACAGCCCTCATATGAGACACAGAGTAGAAAAAAATTGGGCCATTTTTTCATGATTATTAGTGAGGTTGAAAAGTGGTGAAGTGGTCCTTTACCTATAAATGCACCAAGTCTAGTCTGTACGTCATACGTCTGTAATCCATGCAACTCGAGAGCCGTTCGCCCCACTGACTTCAAATTCGACACACGCGTTCCACCCCACCCCCCCACAGGGGGGTGCGGTGCCCGGTGTCGAGTCGGTCGGACCCACGGTTGTCCAGAACCAGTGCCCAATGGGCACCGCTCTCTACTTATATGAATATATCAATTACGGCGTGTCTCGGACAGCCAATATTAGACAGTTGCGGCAGCAAAGCAGTGGGCCGGTCATTCTCCTGATAATTACTGGTCAAGCCGTTACGACGATGGAGACGAAAACCAATCCATGGGTGTCTGATGGCCCAAACAGACACATGTTAGTGTCTGATGGCCCAACCAGACACATGTTGGTGTCTGATGGCCCAACCAGACACATGTTAGTGTCAACCAGAGACATGTGTTAGGATCTGTGTTGAGCAAGAAGAGGCCAAGCATGGGATCCAATCTGACCCCCATGTTGTCTTGTCTTGTCATGACTCTCTCTGCTCTCTCTCTCTCTGCTCTCTGCCCTTGACCTGTCCTCTGTCCTCTGCTCTCTATACAGCCGACCTCATCTGGAAGAAAGACTATCTGCGGTGCCGCTGCTGCCATGGGCGCTGAAAGCAGAGGTTCTGTTACCAGACCCAGGTTGATACGGAACCGGGTGACGTAACTTTACCCATCGCTCAGACACTCGAGTGGGTCCTTCTATCCGTCTTATCGTCCCTTTGCCCAAATTAAATACAGCTCAAGTGGAGAGTTCTATTTCACTTGACTTTGCGATTCTAAAAGGGAAGCCAAGAATGCTCTGAGCAAAATAATTTTCATTGTATTTATACAGTTGGAGGCCCATCGATATTGTCCTTTTCTTTTTGCTGAGGTTTGCGTGATCTGCGCAAAACCCCTTTTGGTGTTTTAAACATTATGTTATAATTTAGCTATTGAAAAATAGCAGATCTACAAGCTCATAGCGCGCCACCGAGTGGCGCGCTACGAGCTTGTAGGTCTGCTATTTTTGAAAAATCGTGAAAATATTTATTTCAGAAAACTGGAGGATTTAGAAGGATTTTTTTTAAATTTTGAGGTCAGGCCTAAATGGGTCAAATGATAAGGGACAATATCGGTGGCACCCAACTGTACATATGACAAATAAACCTGAACCTGGACCTGATGGCGATAACTTGTGTAGATGTGCCATTTTCACCGGTTTGGGTCCCCGGTCAAATGCCTGATTTGAAATGAGGCATTTGACCGGTGAAAAGTGAAATTGGTAATTTGCACTTTTTTGGGTCACACACATTATATGACATGTTCTGACCTACAGTACTGGAGGTGTGAGTTCACTGGTTTGAGCGACAGTTTGGAGCATCTCCAATGGAGTTTAGTCAGAAGCACTTTTTATTTATTTATTTTGGCTTTTGCCTTTATTTTTGAGTGGTGTAAACCACTCCTACAACTGGCTTTGTTAGTTTACGTGTCTGTCTGTCTGTTTGTCTGTCTGTCTGTTCGTACCAAAAAATGAGCATGGTTGCTATGGTCACCCAGTTCACACGGGTGTGATTTCATTACGTCAGACATTACGTCAGACCACAGCTGATCAGTCTATATAAGACCTTACACCACTCAGTTCACACGGGTGTGATTTTTTATATTTTTTATGGCAGTAGGCTGACAGAGAGAGATGGAGGGGATGAGAAGCATGCAGGACGTCGGGATCGGGAGTCGAACCCGCGGCACGTCTGCCAGACTGGGTTACCAGCCAAGGTGCCTGGACCACTGAGCCATGGCCCAGGCCCAGAAGCACTGTTTGAATGTGTAAAACGCACACACACAGACACACACACAGACAGACACAGACAGACACAGACAGTCACAGACACAGACAGACACAGACAGTCACAGACAGACACAGACAGACACAGACAGACACAGACAGTCACAGAGACAGACACAGACACAGACAGACACAGACAGACACAGACAGACACAGAGACAGACACAGACACAGACAGACACAGACAGACACAGACAGACACAGACAGTCACAGAGACAGACACAGACACAGACAGACACAGACAGACACAGACAGACACAGACACAGACACAGACAGACACAGACACAGACAGTCACAGACACAGACAGACACAGACACAGACAGACACAGACAGACACAGACAGACACAGACAGACACAGACACAGACAGTCACAGACACAGACAGACACAGACAGACACAGACAGTCACAGACAGACACAGACACAGACAGTCACAGACAGACACAGACACAGACAGTCACAGACAGACACAGACAGACACAGACAGTCTGGGAGAGACTGGGAGTAGAGTCGCGACGATATAATGATTGCAATAACAATTAATTGCAGGTGGACATCACATGCAGATGGACATCACATGCAGATGGACATCACATGCAGATGGACATCACATGCAGATGGACATCACATGCAGATGGACATCACATGCAGATGGACATGCAGATGGACATCACATGCAGATGGACATCACATGCAGATGGACATCACATGCAGATGGACATCACATGCAGATGGACATGCAGATGGACATCACATGCAGATGGACATCACATGCAGATGGACATCACATGCAGATGGACATCACATGCAGATGGACATCACATGCAGGTGGACATGCAGATGGACATCACATGCAGATGGACATGCAGGTGGACATGCAGATGGACATCACATGCAGATGGACATGCAGGTGGACATGCAGATGGACATCACATGCAGATGGACATCACATGCAGGTGGACATGCAGATGGACATCACATGCAGATGGACATGCAGGTGGACATGCAGATGGACATCACATGCAGATGGACATGCAGGTGGACATGCAGATGGACATCACATGCAGGTGGACATCACATGCAGGTGGACATCACATGCAGGTGGACATCACATGCAGATGGACATCACATGCAGGTGGACATCACATGCAGGTGGACATCACATGCAGGTGGACATCACATGCAGATGGACATCACAGATGGACATCACATGCAGATGGACATCACATGCAGATGGACATCACATGCAGATGGACATCACATGCAGGTGGACATGCAGATGGACATCACATGCAGGTGGACATGCAGATGGACATCACATGCAGATGGACATCACATGCAGATGGACATCACATGCAGATGGACATCACATGCAGATGGACATCACATGCAGGTGGACATGCAGATGGACATCACATGCAGATGGACATCACATGCAGATGGACATCACATGCAGATGGACATCACATGCAGGTGGACATGCAGATGGACATCACATGCAGATGGACATCACATGCAGGTGGACATGCAGATGGACATCACATGCAGGTGGACATCACATGCAGATAGACATCACATGCAGGTGGACATCACATGCAGATGGACATCACATGCAGATGGACATCACAGATGGACATCACATGCAGATGGACATCACATGCAGATGGACATCACATGCAGATGGACATCACAGATGGACATCACATGCAGATGGACATCACATGCAGGTGGACATCACATGCAGATGGACATCACATGCAGATGGACATCACATGCAGATGGACATCACATGCAGGTGGACATCACATGCAGATGGACATCACATGCAGGTGGACATCACATGCAGGTGGACATCACATGCAGGTGGACATCACATGCAGATGGACATGCAGATGGACATCACATGCAGATGGACATGCAGATGGACATCACATGCAGATGGACATCACATGCAGGTGGACATCACATGCAGGTGGACATGCAGATGGACATCACATGCAGGTGGACATCACATGCAGGTGGACATCACATGCAGATGGACATCACATGCAGGTGGACATCACATGCAGATGGACATCACATGCAGGTGGACATCACATGCAGGTGGACATCACATGCAGATGGACATCACATGCAGATGGACATCACATGCAGATGGACATCACATGCAGGTGGACATCACATGCAGATGGACATGCAGATGGACATCACATGCAGATGGACATGCAGATGGACATCACATGCAGATGGACATCACATGCAGGTGGACATCACATGCAGGTGGACATGCAGATGGACATCACATGCAGGTGGACATCACATGCAGGTGGACATCACATGCAGATGGACATCACATGCAGATGGACATCACATGCAGATGGACATCACATGCAGATGGACATCACATGCAGATGGACATGCAGATGGACATCACATGCAGGTGGACATCACATGCAGATGGACATCACATGCAGATGGACATCACATGCAGATGGACATCACATGCAGATGGACATCACATGCAGATGGACATCACATGCAGATGGACATCACATGCAGATGGACATCACATGCAGATGGACATCACATGCAGATGGACATCACATGCAGGTGGACATCACATGCAGATGGACATCACATGCAGATGGACATCACATGCAGATGGACATCACATGCAGATGGACATGCAGATGGACATCACATGCAGGTGGACATCACATGCAGATGGACATCACATGCAGATGGACATCACATGCAGATGGACATGCAGATGGACATCACATGCAGGTGGACATCACATGCAGATGGACATCACATGCAGATGGACATCACATGCAGGTGGACATCACATGCAGGTGGACATGCAGATGGACATCACATGCAGGTGGACATCACATGCAGATGGACATCACATGCAGATGGACATCACATGCAGATGGACATCACATGCAGATGGACATGCAGATGGACATCACATGCAGATGGACATCACATGCAGATGGACATCACATGCAGATGGACATCACATGCAGGTGGACATCACATGCAGATGGACATCACATGCAGGTGGACATCACATGCAGATGGACATCACATGCAGATGGACATCACATGCAGGTGGACATCACATGCAGATGGACATCACATGCAGATGGACATCACATGCAGATGGACATCACATGCAGATGGACATCACATGCAGATGGACATCACATGCAGATGGACATCACATGCAGGTGGACATCACATGCAGATGGACATCACATGCAGATGGACATCACATGCAGGTGGACATCACATGCAGATGGACATGCAGATGGACATCACATGCAGATGGACATGCAGATGGACATCACATGCAGATGGACATCACATGCAGATGGACATCACATGCAGGTGGACATCACATGCAGATGGACATCACATGCAGATGGACATCACATGCTGGTGGACATCACATGCAGGTGGACATCACATGCAGATGGACATCACATGCAGATGGACATCACATGCAGGTGGACATCACATGCAGATGGACATCACATGCAGGTGGACATCACATGCAGGTGGACATCACATGCAGATGGACATCACATGCAGGTGGACATCACATGCAGGTGGACATCACATGCAGGTGGACATCACATGCAGATGGACATCACATGCAGGTGGACATCACATGCAGGTGGACATCACATGCAGGTGGACATCACATGCAGGTGGACATCACATGCAGATGGACATCACATGCAGATGGACATGCAGATGGACATCACATGCAGATGGACATCACATGCAGGTGGACATCACATGCAGGTGGACATCACATGCAGATGGACATCACATGCAGATGGACATGCAGATGGACATCACATGCAGGTGGACATCACATGCAGGTGGACATCACATGCAGGTGGACATCACATGCAGATGGACATCACATGCAGATGGACATCACATGCAGGTGGACATCACATGCAGATGGACATCACATGCAGGTGGACATCACATGCAGGTGGACATCACATGCAGATGGACATCACATGCAGATGGACATCACATGCAGGTGGACATCACATGCAGATGGACATCACATGCAGGTGGACATCACATGCAGGTGGACATCACATGCAGATGGACATCACATGCAGATGGACATCACATGCAGGTGGACATCACATGCAGGTGGACATCACATGCAGATGGACATCACATGCAGATGGACATCACATGCAGGTGGACATCACATGCAGGTGGACATCACATGCAGGTGGACATCACATGCAGATGGCGCGCCACCGAGTGGTGCGCTACGAGCTTGTAGGTCTGCTATTTTTGAGTGGTGTAAACCACTCCTACAACTGGCTTTTGTGTGCAGAAAAAAATGAGCATGGTTGCTATGTTCAAAATAATTTCTGACGTAATTAAATCACACCCGGGTGAACTGGATGACCGTAGCAACCGTGGTCATTTTCTCTGCACAAAAAAAGCCAGTTGTGAAATCACATCCGGGTGTGATTTCATTACGTCAGATCAGAGCTGATCAGGCTATATAATACCTTATTACGTCAGACCACAGCTGATCATGCTATATAAAACCTTACACCACTCAGTTCAC